>NW_007726298.1:735347-800574 GCF_000696425.1 Galeopterus variegatus | reverse complement strand
GGAGCGCCGCCGCGCTTCCCAAGCGGCGCACTTATCCAGTGTGCCACCGGGCCGGCCCCGATTAATTGTATTTTGAGAGATGGGTTGCTGTTTGTTCTCCTGCCTTCCCTCACAGTTTGTCATTGGGTAGGAATGCTTTGACTTCTTGCAGCATCTTAGGGCAGAGTACATGAGAGATATGCTCTGCGTTGTTGCAGATCCACAGTGTCTTTTGCTGTGGCACGTGTATTGAATTGCGTCTTGGCTGACTCTGGGGTTTGTTAGCAGCAGTCATTTTCTTTTGGTAGTCTGTACATGTGATCAGTTGTCTTCTGGTTTGTGTTTTGCTCCTTAAAAGTCTGATGCTCATCTAGTTTGCTTGCATTTCTAAGTAACTTGTCCTTCTTGCTCAGATGTTTGTAAAATTTTCTTTTTCTTTAGAATTCCACAGTTTCTCCAGCATGTGTCCAGTTTTTGTCTTTTCATTAATTTTGCTTGAGACTTGCTAAGCCCTTTGTGTTTGTATGTCTAAGTCCCTCGGGATGAAGGAAGTTTGCCTCTGTTGCTGGTGCTTTACTTTTTGTCTGTTCTCCGCCCCGCCCCCCCCCCGCATGTTGGATCCCTGGATCTGTCCTCTGGGCTGGATCTGTCCTCTGGGCTTTGGCATTTCCCTTTAAGGTTTCCATCTCCTTGTATTTTGCTCTGTTTTTTTTTTTTTTTTTTCCTTTTTGTCTTTTTTCGTGACCGGCAACGGATCGCAACCCTCAGTGTCGCGCCCGTACCGGACCGGGACCTGCAACGGGATCGCAACCCTCGGTGTTGCGTCTGCACCTCGCTCAGCCAGTGAGCGGGAACCGGTCTGTATGTGGGATCCGAACCCTCGGCAGGAGCGCCACTGCGCTCCCAAGTGGCACACTGTAGCAGTGCGCCACCGGGCCGGCCCGTATTTTGCTCTGTTTTAACGTTCTTCCACTTGATCTTTTAAGCTGGAACTCTTCATTCCCACTTTTCCTGAGGTTCATCTCGTCTGTGTCATTGTGCATCTATCCTACTATATTGGGCACTCAGCTTGGCCTCTCTCTTTCTGCCCAAGGGTCTCCCTCTCTCCCTTTACCCCCTTGTTAGGTGTGGTGGGCCTTTCTCTGCTTGCTCCTGGCTTTGTCAGATCTCCAGGGTGGGTGACCCATTGGGTGGTGAAAGACAGCAGCTTCCACTTTTATGAATCAGCTAGGAGCAACACGTCCAGGGGACTGAACTCTCAGGCACAGAGAGGCTGCCCTTCTGCTTTTGGGACCCTGGGTTCAAGGGACAGCCTCCCCCAACCTTGGGACTGGAGGCCACCTACATGGCCCCCACCAGGCCATGCAGGGCCAACAGGCTCACTGGGGCCCTTCAGTCCTTATCCGTGGAGAGAGTTGAAGGAGTCAGGGATATGATTCCTCAAATCCCTGCCTCCTGCCCTATCTTTGGGAAGTCTACATGGGAAGAATGGGCTGTCAGTTTTTCTTTTCAGATAAGTTCAGTAGTGTAGCTCCTTATCCTTTTCTAGGGTATAATTATCTAACTTAGTATGCATGAGTTAGGGGCTGGCTGGTTAGCTCAGTTGGTTGGAGCATGGTACTGGTAACACCACAGGTCCAGGGTTCAGATCCTCATACTAGCCAGCTGTAAAAAAAAAAAAGATATGTCAGCTTTAGGTACTGACCTTTAAAAGAAGAAACATCTTTATTCTGATTATAAGTAATATCTGCTTGTTGTAAAAATTCAACACTGCAGAAATGTGAAAAGTGAAAGTCCCATAGTACCCCACATAACAATAACAACAACAACAATAATAATAGCAAATTATGGACAGGTTTTTAGCCTTCCAGACTTTTTTATGCATGTAACTATTTTTTTTTTTTTTTTACAAAAACGGGACTGTGTTATATATATACTGTTCAGTGATCCGACCTTTTCACTTAACACTATATCATGGATATTTCTCTGTTGGTTCATATAGACCACTTCTTTACAAGTAGATGTATGGTATTTACTATAAGGATGGGCTGTAATTTATTTAGCCAATTCTCTATTGAAGAGCAGTAGGTTACTGCTATGCTTTTTCTTAATTAAAAATACGGCTGTGGGGCCGGCCCGGTGGCGCACTGCTATAGTGCGCCGCTTGGGAAGTGTGGTGGCGCTCCCGCCGAGGGTTCGGATCCCACATACAGACCGGCCGCTCACTGGCTGAGCGAGGGGCGGGAGCAACACCGAGGGTTGCGATCCCGTGGCCGGTCCCGGTCCGGTGCGGGCGCGACACTGAGGGTTGCGATCCGTTGCCGGTCACGAAAAAAGACAAAAAGGAAAAAAAAAAATACGGCTGTGCTCAGTTAGTTAGAGCGTGGTGTTATAACACCAACGACAAGGGTTCGGATCCCCACACTGGCCATCTATGAAAAAAACTGACTGTGGATATCCCCATGCGTATATATCCTTTTGTACCAATCTGTTTATTTTCGAGGGATCGATTCCTACAAGAATTTTTATTCAATTAAAATACATATACATTTTAAATTATGGTGAACATTGCCCCCCACAGTTGCAGTAGTGTGTATCACCACCAACACCCTCCCCCCTCGTAAGTATTAGCAGCCTTTGCTAGTCTGGTGGGCAAACTTCCTTGTTGTTTTAATGCATTGTTCTTATTGGTGAGGCTCATCTTCACTTTGTGGGGTGACAGCGTGTGTGTGTTGCCCATTTTGTCCTTTCCTTTACATTTAGGACACTTTGGTGACACCACTTTGCAGGAGAAGGTCATGTGTGTAAAGTGCTCAGTGTTTGTGCCCAGTTGGTTTTACTTTGGTTGGTAAAACCCTTCACTGTTTGGAATGGACGTAAAAGTTGCTCTTCTGATGCCAAGGGCTAGAGCTCTCCTTTCTGTGTTTGAAGCGATGTTAAACCTTGAGTCAGTTAGCATGTTGACCCTAACACTGAGAGCAGCTGTTGAGTGTCTGCTGTACTTGGAGCATGCCGGTGGGTGCTGTGGAAGTGACAGTGTAGACAGCGGTGAGGTGGAAACAGTTGGGAGAATGCNCCACTTTGCAGGAGAAGGTCATGTGTGTAAAGTGCTCAGTGTTTGTGCCCAGTTGGTTTTAGTTTGGTTGGTAAAACCCTTCACTGTTTGGAATGGACGTAAAAGTTGCTCTTCTGATGCCAAGGGCTAGAGCTCTCCTTTCTGTGTTTGAAGCAATGTTAAACCTTGAGTCAGTTAGCATGTTGACCCTAACACTGAGAGCAGCTGTTGAGTGTCTGCTGTACTTGGAGCATGCCGGTGGGTGCTGTGGAAGTGACAGTGTAGACAGCGGTGAGGTGGAAACAGTTGGGAGAATGCACGGTCTCTTGTTTTTCCTGGGTGGTCCTGTCTGCCTCTGCTGACTGTTCAGCTCTTTACCTGGAACCAGCGTGTTACAGGGAGACTGTGGTCACTTGAGCTGGAGTTTGACTCTCCTGAAATACTACAAAGGTTTTATGTAAAAGATTGACTTTGCTAATTCTGATTCATGGTTATTGAACACTTATTGAGCATCTGCTGGATGTTGGGTTTGTGTTGTGTGCTTCATGTCTGTATATGTTATTGATAATTCGTGTCGGTATTATGTCTCTGAATTTTTATTGATAACCTATTAATTATTAATCAAGGTGTGCTTGCCTTATTCTCAGAAGTTTTTGACTCTAAGTATCTTTTTTAGGTACACTGGAGCCCCATATTTTGCAGCAATCTCAGCTCTCAAAGTGGTATGTTTATTTAAAACTTCTTTATTGGGATTTTTCTAGTTGGATTATTTTAATATGATTAAAGCAAATGTTTTCTGATAGAAATCTAAATAACATTTTATGCTAATAATAGGTAATAAAAACACCATTAAATCTAACCTGACTTCCTGTGCAATGACAAAGTAACTTGAATTGAAACTTATTTTTTTAAACATTTAAGTTTTATTCATATCACACTTCACCAGAATGATGCTGGGATACCTCTTTAGTTCCTAGCTTAAGCAATTGATGCTTTTGAAACATGGCAGTGTCTCAGGCATTTCATCAGGTCCTCACGGCTCAGCAGAGCAGTGACTGTGGAGTGGGTTGGGCTCTGGGGCCATGGCACTTCATGTGAACCATAGGGAGGATGGCCCAGTCCAGCTGGTCTGGGCTGGTGTTGTGTGGCTTTGGCTCTGGCTCTGAGGTGGCAGCAGAAGTCTGACTTGACTTTCTGGGCATTTTCTTAGGCTCCTTTTCCTTTTCCTAAGCCACTGAGCTGTGACCTAACTACTGTACTTTATGTGTAGTAACTACAGAGTCTCTTGAGTGGTTGGACATCACGTGTCTTGCTAGGTGGGTGCCCATCATGCCTGAAGCCACTGTGCTGCCTGTGGAGTGAGTCCCAAGCTGAGTCAGCCTCTTGTGCTTGTTTCTCAGGGTGCAGATTTATCCCACGTGTTCTGTGCCAGGGAGGCCGCGCCTGTGATCAAGTCCTACAGCCCAGAACTGATTGTCCACCCAGTTCTGTGAGTCAGCCTGCGTGAGGGCTTCTCTTTCCTTGCAGCAACTTTGCTCAGTCATGTAGCGTTTTACACTGGCACTGAGAGCATCTGTTAAGTGTCTGGGTACTCAGTGTTGGTCAGTGGGTGCTGTCAGAAGGAGTAAGAACACTGTAGTGAGTCCGTTGTTCTGTGGCCAGAATAAGATGAACATGGACAGTTGATACGGCGAGAGAAGAGACCTGGGCACCAGCCTGATGGGCTCCAGACTGGTGGCCATCTTCATGTGTACTCTGTCCCGTCAGGAGTGGCTGGAGAGTCCGAGGTCCAGAGGAGGTCTGTGGCCTGTGTGTGGACAGGGCTGCTTATGGCAGAAAACAGTGGACCTTCCAGGCAGTAACAAGACCCTTCGTGTGTTCTGGGTTTGGTGAGGTCAGCATTGAGCCAAGCAAACTTCTGCTCTCGTGGGGCTCCCCCAGAGCAGCCCTGTGCATAGAACTTCCAGCAGCACAGATAATGCCTTTCAGGTAAAACCCTGAGACACGTGGGGGTGGGGGGCTTCCACACACAGGGAGGAGCCATCACCGAGCTCAGGGTGGGTGCTGTGGATATGTTGGGGTGACCAGAGAGGCTCAGGGCCACAGGCATGGGGTCATGCTAAAATGCACAGGGGAAGGGCAGGGCCCAGTTGGTGTGATAAAAGGCTACTGTGGGGGCTAGGCTCTTGGGGCGGGGCTAGAGGCTCTTGTAAGGATCCTGGTGTGATAGGTAAGTGGTCCAGTCAGAATGGCAAGAAGGGATCTGATTCTGGGTATATTTGGAAAGTAGAGCCCCAGGATTTGCTGGCAGATTGGATGGAAAAGGCAAGTGGCCCAGATGCCACTATGAGTTTGGTCTGAGTGAGTTGTCATTTAACGTGATGGGAAGTGGGGGGTAGATTTGAGTGGGGATGAAGATCAGGATTTGGGTTTGGGGGGTGTTTTTGGTTACCTGCTATACGCCCAAGTGGACTTGGCTAGTAGGTGTTGGATAGAAGTGGAGCATCAGAGAAGGCCTCGATTTGGGAGTCATTAGATGTGGATGGTGTTTAAAGCCAGGAGCTGAGGACGAGGTGAAGGAGTGAGAGTAGGCAGGGGTCCCGCACTCAGATGGCTGGGAGCAGAGTGAAAGCAGGAGGGGTGTTCCAGAGTCGAGTGATACAGCGGTCTGCAGACAGTTCTAGAAGGGCCCAAGCCACTGTAGCTTAGCTCAAGATGAGGACTGGTGGGAGCACAGGGCACACAAGACTTACAGAGCAGGTTCTAAGAGTCTTAAGAGCAGAGGCTGGACAGGAGGGCGGGGTGGAAACCAGCAGAACTCTGTCTTACTCTGAACCAAGATGAGGACTGGTGGGAGCACAGGGCACACAAGACTTACAGAGCAGGTTCTAAGAGTCTAAGAGCAGAGGCTGGACAGGAGGGCGGGGTGGAAACCAGCAGAACTCTGTCTTACTCTGAATGAGGGTATCGTCAGTGCTACGACGGGCTCAGTGGCTTGAGTCTTAGATAACTTGTCAGGTGTGTCTTTGTTTATAAGTATACAGAATATCCTTTATACCTACAAGTATATGTGGTGGAAACAAAACTGGTTAATTTTAGAGGACGAAGATAATTTTGATATTAGCCATAGTGTCTTATTCTAACTTATTTTAAATGCTGAAAGATAGGTATCTAAACTGGGACATTAAAAAAAAATAAACCAGTTTATGGAGATTAAGATAGATAAATGCAGTGTGGGGTCTGGATTGGATCCTAGAATGGGAAAAGGACATGGGTGGGAACCGGTGAAATCTGAAAAATTAATTAATAGTATTGAACCAATGTTTACTTCTTAGTTGTGATAATCTGGGTATGTGAGATGTTGATGTGAGGGAAGGCTGGGGAAATGTATGTGAGAACTTTCTGTACTGTTTTTGCAAATTTTCTGTAAGTCTAAATTACTTTTTAAAAATAAAATGTTTTAAAAAGTAAATAAATGTTTAAGCATACCTTTCTGTTCTTCTTTTCCTTGCTTAGTGACAGCCCTGATGCCGTTCATGAGGTGGAAAAGTGGCTCCCTCGATTGCATGTCCTTGTCATAGGACCTGGCTTAGGCAGAGATGACACTCTTTTAGAAAACGTCAAGGTAACGTATGTGATTTCTGAACACGCCTTTCACAAAAGACTAAACTCTTAAACGTCTCATTCAGGAAATGGGAGAACTCTTGCAGATACCTCTCTTCTATGTGTCTCCCACTGCTTTGGATTTAAAAGTTTTCTTTAATAAAAATTCTCTAAACAAAGAAAAGGAGAGCACTGTGGAGACTGGGAAGGCAGTGACAAGAAAGACGCTGACTGATGTCCATGGGGAGCTGGGAGGTGCCCTGCCGGGAGCTGGGAGCCTCCCTCTGGAATGGGCAGCTGCAACCAGAAAGCATGGGGGGTGGGCAGCTGTGGGTTCCTTTCAGAAGAGCGAGCTGAGAGAAGAGCAAGTGGTTAGGGAGCCAGCAGTGTACATTCAGGGCATGTAATCTGAGCTACAGTCAAACACAGTGGAACAGTAGCTCCAGGTGACACACAGCACACAGAGGCCTGTAGGATTCTTGTGTTTTCCAGGGGACATGGAATTAGCATGGGGGTGCAAGTCGTTTGTCAGACAGCACTGTTCAGAACTTTGAACGTCTTTACCGCTTGCTGAGAAGACGTGGTCAAGGTTCAGGAGTGCTATAACCTTCACTAGTGTTGTTCAGGGGGAGGAGCTGTCAGGGGAATCCCATTGTAAACAGCAGACCTGCCCAATGGGCTGTGCTGCTCTGTGCTGGCTTTCCGTCTGGGGGTGCAGAGTGCGTTGATTGTCCTCTGCACCGCAGGGGTGCAGCCTCTATATGTAACAGAAGATCTGCTGGCGGTGATCATGCCACTTTTCTGGATGGTTTGTAGAGGCCAAGGGGGTTTCCTTCCAGGATGGAGCCATAATGTTTGGTCCTGAAAAGCCTCATGACGATGGCAGTTAACCTCTGGGCCCGCATGGTGATAACAGAGCAGGGCTCACAACACATCTTTTGACATCTCATATCCTCATCCTTTGATACCCTTAAGGTCCTTGATTCTTAGATCTTGGCGAATATTTATTGCTCCATATCTTGGTGTGGGTATAGATAGGTTCTGTACTGGCAACTACAAGATTCAGGCTGGGGCATCCTCAGTGGGAGCCTGTGAGGCAGTAGGATTCAGTCAGAGCTGATCATGCCACCTGCAGTGTGATCGGCACAGAGACGTCAGGTCCAACTGTAGTCTGCTTCAAGAAACCATTAGGGTTTTTGGGAACATAGTGGGGATGGAGGCGTCCGTAGGTCTATAGCTGCAAGGCAACCCCGAGTTGAGGCTTGCCTGCCTGCCCCTCCTGTGAGACTACCCGATGGAGTCTGCCCTGCACAGCAGCCCTTCCCGGCAGTCCTGCTTCCTGAGGTGCTGAAATAAGAGGTGATGATTACAGGGTGGAAAAACGAAAACAAGAGGGATCGGACGAATTTAAGGTGAAAAAAGCTAGAGTTCTCTGTGCTTTAGGTCCTTTTCTCTGTAAATTTAGGTTCATAATTTAAAAATTTATACCTTAGGAAAAAATACTCTCTACAGTGTGGAAATGTGAAGGATGGGAAGTGAGGGTGTGCCCCACCGCTCTTCCAGCCCAGACTCCAGAGGTCACATTTGGAATTTTATTTTTGATTCTTTTCCCTGCCATGCATGTAAAATAGCATTCACAGCCACATGGCTTACTAGCATTTATTGAGCGTTTCCCATGTTCCAGCTGGTGCAGACCTGCATTCTGCTGCCCCCTTACCAGCTCCCTGCGCAGTCCTGGCATGTAGCAGCACTTAATGGGTGTTTTCTGAGCGAGCTCATTATCTGATGTAGTCTTGAAAACAACCCTACAGAAGTCTGTTCTTGCCTTCGTTTTTCAAATCGAATCCCAGAGAAATTAAATTATATCCCCAAGGTGGTCTTATAGAAGTAAGTTGCTGAGGTGTTTATCTTTTTCTTTTAAAAAACAACATTATTGAGGTACAATTTACCAGTCATGCAAATCACCCATTTAAAGTATACAATTGAGTGGTTTCTAGTATATTCATGGAGTTGTGCAATCATCAGCACAACTGATTTTAGAACATTTTCTCACCCCAAAAAGAAACCCCATACCCGTTAGCATTTGCTCCCTGTTCCCCTCAATCTTCCCAGCCTCTGGCAGCCACTGATCTACTTTTGTCTGCTTGGGTTTGCCTGTTCTGGACTCGTATGCGTGGGATCATACAATGTGTGCAGCGCTTGACTGTTTTATTCACTCAGCATCATTTCATATTCATAGTTCTTCCACATTGTAGCACGTATTAGACCTTCGTTCCTTTTTATGTCTGTTTAATATTCCATTGTACAGATAGACCACATTTGGTTTGAGTCATTAGATGGACAGTTGGTTTGTTTTCTCTTCTTGGCTATTACGAATAATGCTGCTGTGATCGTTCCTTTATGTTCCTTTTCTTATAGACATGTGTTCTCATTTCTCTTGGGTGTATGGTGGGGAGTGGGATTCTCATTTGGAGGAACTGCCACTGTTTTCCATGGTGGCTGCACTGTTTACCTTCCCGCTGGCAGCGTGTGGGGGTTCTGATTCTCTACATTGTCCCCAGCTCTTGTTAGTGTCTGTCATTTTAATTAGTAGCCATCCCAGTTGGTGTGCAGTGGTGTCTGTTGGGGTTTTGTAATGGTTAATGACGTTGGGCGTCTTTTCATGTGCCTCTTAAAGGCTCCAACTCTCACTACCCTTACATTTGGCAGTTAAATTGTAACATGAGTTTTGGAGGTGACAGACATTTAAAATTTAAACCATGGCAGAGGTGATGGCCTTGTTGCTCAGCGTAGTTTTCTTTCCTGGCAGGGCATTTTGGAAGCATCAAAGGCCAGGGGTATCCCCATCGTTGTGGACGCGGTGAGTATGGCCTCTCCTCTTCTCACGGCTCCGGGCCCTCGGAGGCCTGTCTAGTGAGTGCACATCCTTGTTCTCTGCAGGATGGCCTGTGGCTGGTTACTCAGCAGCCAGCCCTTATCCAAGGCTACAAGAATGCTGTTCTAACTCCCAACCACATGGAGTTTGGCAGACTGCACAAAGCCGTGGTGAGTTATGGGCCACCTGAAAGGGGGGATGCAAGCCCCTTGTCCTGAGCAGGGAGCGAGGGATGGCTCTGTGGTTCTGCCTAGCTCGTTCCTATGGACACATCTCTGCAGGGACACAGACTTGCATGACAGTGGATATGTTTCACATAGATTCCAAGATGCACTTTTTAAAAAATTTTGGCGGTTGTCCAGTACAGGGATCTGAACACTTGACCTTGGCATTACAACATGGTGCTCTAACCAGTGGAGCTGATCATTTAGCCCCCCAAGATGCACATTTTTCACATGCTAACGTGTGACCTTACGTTTCATGGTGTATCTTTTAGATGAGTGCATCACTGATTGGATGATGTGGTGGACTTGGAGCAGGCAGGGGCTGTGGGGTCAGCCAGCCCTTCCTGCTGTGTCCTCTGGCAGATCGCTTCCTGGTCCTGCCCTATCTAGTTCTCAAATATGTATGGTGGTGGCATCTGCTTCATAAAGTGTGTGAGGGCGAAATGAATGTAGAGCTCTGAGTCCTTACATAAGTGTCCCATAGTGTCCCGTAAGTGTCAGCTCTCACTAGTATTTGGATGTGTGTGACTTCTGCAACCCTTTTAGAACCCAGCCTGGGGTAGTATTCCTTTCCCTTTGTCTCTCCAGGTAGAGCACAGGCTCTAGAGCAAGCACCAGTGTCCGCTCCGCTTGGAGGACTTGCTACAGGTGATGCCCTGGGCTTCCTACCTTCTTGCCTTTAGCAGATGCCCAGGGGCACCTTTAGACAGATAGGACAGGGCTCTTCATCCTGTCACGTGCGTAGCAGGCTATTTTTACATGTCTAAGGCAGGCTTTGGTTTTTCTGGAGTTGTCTTGCTATGTCGTAGCTTGGAGGTCCTGTGGACAGTGCTGATCAACGTGCAACTGTGCTGAGTCTCAGCCAGGCCCTGGGGAACGTGACTGTGGTCCGGAAAGGAGAGCACGACATGATCTCTGATGGCCAACAGGGTGAGTGGTGGCTTTCCTCTGCCTCAGTCCACTCGGGGCCAGTTGGTGGGTGCCATTTCAGCCCTGGGTCAGTCATTTCCATGTGTGTCAGCGCCTGTTGGTCAGCACCAGCTTGGTCAGTGTGGCCACGCCAGGTGCAGGCCCCAGATGGTCTCTGTGCACACGTGTTCACTGTGTTCAGCACAAAGGGACTTCCTGATGAACTTGTCAACCACAACTTCTCGAAAGTTCATATTTGTTTTACTTCTCACTATTTTGCACAGGGAAGTGATAGTGTTGAGAGAGATGTCTCAAGCCTTAATTCCTGGTTGTAGACCATACCCATTGGCTACATTTCCGTAAATGATTTATAAGCAGCAGCCCAGTGGGTACGTGCCCGCAATAACAGGAGATGCTGGTCCCGGGCCAGGGTCCCCACCTGCTGCCTCTGTTTGCCTGTGGCTTCCATACAGTTATTTGAATATTTTACTGCACTTTGTTCTATTTTATAAAAATACTGGAAAGTGAGAGCTGACAGTAGTAGTGGATCACTGGGTGCTGAATGTGGCGAGTCCCATTCCCACAGGATCCTGTGGACTGCTCAGCAGGACAGTGAGAGCAGAGCCAGGTGCTGAGAGCCGGCGTCCACGCCATCTCCCCAGCAGAGGCACAGCTGAAGACACATGGAAGTCCTCCCTCCATTCAGATCTGGTCACAGCACTACCACGGAGATAATTTAATACAAGGGGCTCCTAACAAGAAATGGAGTTGCCTAGGAGATACCTGAAATCAGCACAAGAGAGTGCGAAGGCACATGTGGGCATGTGTGTGTACACGTGCACACTCAAATACAGCCTCATCAGCACAGTCAGTGCTGTCAAGTTCACACACAGCTGGGGCCAGGAAGTGCAACTGAGTGTCCTCGGAGGGACTCTGAGTCCTTTGAAATGAGCTTCTGTTATTACCGGAGGGCTTTCTCTGACTTACACACTCACAGAAAGTAACACGTGATTTTCAAAACGTTTTCCAAAGAAAGAAAATTCTAACATGCTCGGGCATAAATGAATTTGTGATGGTTAGCAGAGGCCTCTGCTCAGGGTAGTGCTGAATGCTGTTGGCAGGCCACATAAGGACAACTTCAAAGTGTGAGATATAGAATAGGGCCATCGTCCTGGGAGCTGGGCCTCAGGAGTCAGGAGGACCAAGGTGTCCCTGTGACATTCTTAGCTGTGCTCCTCTGGAGCTTGTCCTCAGTGGCTCTGGTAGTTGTAGGTGGCTCCACTGGCCATCTCATGCAGGCTGTCCTGGGGCCGCCTGGCCTCTGTGTGCCTGATTTTCCTCTTCCCTAAAACAGAGGCTGCCTCAAATCCTTGCTAGGACCAAGCAGGGAAGAACCGTAGGTGGTACAGAGTGCGCATCGAGGAGATGTGTGGCAGAGCACTGGTGACCATGCTCACGTCTGCCCCAACCTCTGCTCTGTCTCTGCACAGTGCTTGTATGCAGCCACAAAGGCAGCAACCGCAGGTGTGGCGGGCAAGGAGACCTCCTGTCGGGCTCCCTGGGTGTCCTGGTGCACTGGGCACTCCTGGCTGGACCCGAGAAAACAAATGGGTATGACTACATCTTCCTTTTTCCTACGAATCATTTCATTTTGTAAGCTATTTCAGTAGCTCACGCATTTGAGAAGTAGTCCCTTGAAACATTCCAAATAAACTCTCAGTGTTACATCAGAGACGTCCCAGGGCAGAGGCTAGTCCTCTCCACGGAAGCTTCTATGGGCCCCGTGCCCAGCAGTTGCTGCAGATGGGGCCTGGGGCATCAGTGGTCTTCAGAGCTCTCCAGTTAATTCTCATGTGTAGCCAAGGTCGAGAACACCTTCTAGCAAGTTCAGTGCTTTACCCTGTACAACAGGCTGAAGGTGTGGCTACCTCAGGCATTGGTCTTTAAAGATGTGAATTGTCTTTAAGAGGCAGTGGAATTCTAAGATACGGGCTCTAGGCCTGGTTCTGTTGTCAGACAACTCTGTGAACTAAGGCAGTTCCTGTACCCCTGTGAGCCTCAGTTTCTCTTCTGTAGACCCATCATGGTACCTGTAAGTTATGGCCTCTCATGCTGGGTTGGTACACCCCAGCCTCTAGAAGGTGAGCTTGTCCAGCAGCCTTCCCTACCACCTATTGGGACATAGTTGGGATGGTGATGTCTCAGCACACCTGAACACGAGCACCAGTGCCATGGATTAAACTGGGCATGTCCCATGGATTTGAAAGCCACAGGGCGGAGTCTCATGTTAACTCCACTGAGAAAAGGTACAGAGGGCTGTTCCATTCTCTCCCTGTCCTCCCCAGGATGTGTGGCATTGGTAGCCAGAGTCTGTGTTCTCAGACATCCCTCCACATCCTGGAAGGACTGAAGAGCACTGTGACATTACACATGACCTGCAGCATGCGTCTGCTCTTGACCATGGCCCTCTGTCAGGCCTGTCAGTATCCGAGGGGGAGTGGTTATTACAGCTGTGGTAAAGCCACCTTCTCCCCAGACATACCAGGCTTGCAGTTGCCAAGTTGGGGTCCCAAGGCTAAAACAGGAGTCAGAGCCTGCAGCGGCGTGTCCCCAGCGGCTGCTTGCTGACGCCTCTTCCCTTCCAGGTTCAGCCCTCTCATGGTGGCCGCATTCGGTGCCTGCTCTCTCACAAGGCAGTGTAACCAGCAAGCCTTCCAGAAGCACAGCCGCGCCACCACCACCACCGACATGATCGCTGAGGTGGGAGCCGCGTTCAGCAAACTCTTTGAACCCTGAGCCAGCACAAGCAGGAAGAAAAGGGGCACTAGTGAAGGAGGAAACTGCACTTGTAGTGGGAAAACCCACTTCCACACAGGGGTCTGCGAGGTTAAGTCCAGCATAAATTGGTTGAAGTAGAGAATTTAAGAATTTGGAATATAGCAGTCTTTGGGTAAACTAACATGTAGTTGGGGTATTATGATGACACTGAACAAAGTATTCCTGAACTTTGTATAGTTTCTCAGCACTGACTGGGAAGAAAAAAATGAGGAGAATCCCATGAGAATGAAAAATTCTTCCAGCAGCTCAACTGAATTTCTTGTCTTACTCCAAGATCAGCAGATTTGTTTTTAGTCTGTACTTATTTCTTCTCCTCTCTCTACTGATGTGCACATTTTTCTTTGTACGGATGGTTTTCTTAGAGTGGCCTGAGGCTTCCTTGTTCTCTGGTTGTTTCTCTGGCTTGCCTGGTTCCCTGAACAGTCTCTCACCCTTGCTCATGGCTCTTGGGGGACGTCCTGATCAGACACTGCCCCACGTGGACTCTGCTCTTTAAAACTAGTTGTCAACTTTCAAGATTGTTTAAAAAATGGTTGCTGCTGTTATTTCACATCTAACTCTAGAACCTTCACTATCTACATGTGAACTTTTCTGCAAAACCTGTGCCATGGACATTTTTCCTTTGGAGAACTACATTTAAATCCTGGTAACTATTAAAAGATTTGGTTTATTTAAATGTAGAGTTTTGTATTGTTTTCTTAAACAGCTAAAACCCACCTTTCAACTGTCCTAAGTTAGGATATCATCAGATACTAGGGATATAAAAATACATAATACTATCCACCTGTCTATCTGTTATCTATCACCAGTGTTTTCCAATATTGCTACGATGAAGTAATTTGAAAAGTAAGCCTGAAACAGCCACTTCTTTCCATAGGAAATAAAATTTAGTGAAGTCACAGGGACCATTCTTATGTTTTCTGTTAAGTTTTTGCTCTGAAGTAGTACAGAATCCCTTGCTTAAAGGAGAGATGGGGAGTACACCCAAGCAGTCGGGGACTGGTATTTTTTTAATGGTATTTTTTCTTCCCTGTTCTTTTACAAACCCGCGTGTACTCACTAGCTCCAGGTGAAGACGTGCTCTGTGACCAGGGTAGCAATGTGCAAGTGTTTGGGTGGTCAGATGAGGTGGCAGGCCATCAGGGGGACAGTCTGCCTCCCCAGCACTGCATGGCCCTGTTGGGATGTCCTGTTGTAAGGAGCTCCTGGGAATCTTTCCTCTGCCCTAATTGGCGCAGTGGGTAACTTCTGGATGGGTTTTTCATCTGTGGAGCAGGATGCCAGTGGCTGCAGCATTGTGAAGTTTGCATGATACAGTAAACCAGGCCACGCCATCATACCTGCTGCCAGCCCGACAGTAACAGACAGAAGCAGAGGCCTGGCCCAGGATCTGCCACCTAGGAAGTCAGGGCCACCTGTGTACTGCCTGTTGGTGTGACCGCTGTGGTGCCCATCCCGTTACGAAGGTGAGGAAGTGGAGAGCAAGGCCAGGCACTTTCTGGAGCCCACTGCATGCTGCAGCCCTCCCGCCCGTTCACAGGAGTCCTGCCTGTGTCACACCTCCCTGGGTCTTGCACTCCTGACTCCTCCAGAACTAGCCTTTCACAGCCACAGCAGCCCAAGCTCATTGCTACCCTGCCTAGACCAAGAAAGTCGGGTGGTGCATATACGGCTGTCAGGATAAGGACTGCTGCAGCGTGGCTCAGGCCATGCCCTCTGCTGGTCTATGGTGAACATTACTACCTTTGCCACCAGAGAGACAAGTGTAGAGGATACCATGGGGTAGGGGGTCTCCATGATGAGCACTGCTGAGCATTTGCAATATGGGGCGTTTCCCTGTGCTTTAGACCCAGCAGGGCCACAGCCACATCCCAGGCAACTCCCAGGCCTGCTGCCCACAGGGCCACCCTCCTGACCCTCCTCCAGGCCAGTGCAGGCGGCCTCTCTAGGCTCATGCTGTTCTCTGTTCTTCCTGTGCTGGCTGGTCCTTGGGTTCAGGGGCCACTGGTTTCCTCACAAGAGTGCTGGCTGACTTGACTTCTCTGAATACTAGCCATGATTTTACCAAGCTGAATGTCGAGGCTGTGGCCATTGGTACTATAAAGAAATTACTTTGGGCATAATTATTAACAGACACCAGTGACTCACAAGAGTGCTGGCTGACTTGACTTCTCTGAATACTAGCCATGATTTTACCAAGCTGAACGTCGAGGCTGTGGCCATTGGTACTATAAAGAAATTACTTTGGGCATAATTATTAACAGACACCAGTGACATAGTATTGGTTTGCTTTATTTTAACGTTGACTGAACAGCCACAATAGGAAACTTTAATATAAAGTTCTTAGCATAGAAGAGCACAGAAGCTGTGTCGTGAGCCTGGGGGTCTGTGGCGTTACTCCATCCTCAGCTCCCCAGCTTTGGGTCTTTTGTCCTTTGATCCAGCAGTTCCCACGTGGATATGGTACTGCTTCTATCCTAGAGACAGAGAGGTCCTGACTGAGGGGATACCACGTTGCCCAGGGGCTGACAGGCGAAATGGGGCAGGTTCAGAGGGTGGAGTCCAGCTTGCTGACCTGGCCCTACAGGAAGCAGCTGGATGCTAAGCGGGACACTGCTACCTCTGACACAGGCCAGAGGCTGCTCCAGTGCGACCTGGGGAGGGGAGACAGGCTGTGCAGAACCCGGACCTCACTGTCCCATGCTGCTGAGCCTCAGTGTCCCTTCTGGGTCTGGCACACCCTTCCTCCATGTCCCTCTGAATCTGCCACAGGGCAGGGTTCTCTACTCAAAGTATGGGCATATCTGGGATGCCTGGGCCTCTGGTGGCCCTGCATTTGTGCAGCACCTGTTGACTTACACAGCTGCTTGGGGTAAGGGCCCAGTGTGCCCGGCCTGGGTGGCAGTGCTCACCTTAATGCTGACACCATGGGCAGCGAGGTCCTGGCGCAGGGTGTCGCATGCCTCCAGCAGGGGCTGCCTCTCGGGCAGCAGCTGCCGCCGGGCCTCCCCAGTGGCCTCTGGTGTGGCCAGCGCATACTGTCGGACCTTCAGCCGGAACCGCACCAGCTCGTCCACCACACTGTGTAGCGTGGCCGTGCTGCTGTCTCCTGCAACACACTGAACACAGGCACAGTGGCTTACTGCCCCTGGCAACAGCCCAAGATCCATCCAGCCCAAGTCTTTCCCTGACTCCCTAAAGCTGGGCCCTTTTGAGTGGAGGCTGGGCAGTGGCCAGTCTCCACTGTCCTTGGCTCTATTTGTTGTCCAAGCAAAGCTGACCAGCCCCCCCACCACCACAGGAGCTGGGAGGAGGGCCTGGGAGGGCACACCACCTCTTCCTCCATGCAGGTGCTCCCTGGGCCCAAGACCCAGCCCAGGTGCTGGCTGAGGGTGCAGACCCCAGGCCCCACCAAGGCCTCCAGGGCAATGACAGTGGCCTCTCAGAATGCTGCTCCACAGGTGTCACCATCACCTGAAGATGTTTCTTTATCGTCTGGTTCACCAAGGAAAGTATAGAAGTCAGTCTAAGCCTTATGGACTAATGAAAACAAACATTCATATATCCACTATAGGCAAACACTTAAAACAGTGTAAATGTCCCATAGGATCTGCTGTGTGAACACGTACAAACAGACACCAAGTTTCAACTGAATAGTCTGAGGCCAGCAATCTCAGCATCCAGCTGGACGGATAACTGCCGACTAACGTGGCATCCCAGGTGACCAGGATCTGCAGGAAGCCTCCCCTTTCCACGGGTTCTTCCCACCATGGACAACGGTCCTAGTGGTGGCTCATGGGGGACAGCTGTGGCTATTCGTCATGTTCACGTGCATAAAATAAGCAGAACCCACGATATTTTGCAACTTTGGGGTCAAACACCTTCAACTTCACACAATCCTCAATTATTGCTTGCATAATAAAAAATAATTTTTGTTGTCACAAAAATGTGGGCCCAGACATCAACCCTTGAGGCTGGGGGAAGGTGAATGAGAAGTCAGTCTAAGTCAAAAAAAAAAAAAAAAAAAAAAATGGCTATTTGAGCCTTTCCTTACCCCTTCCTGAACAGTGCTACAGCTGTCAAATATAGTGGAGAGAGGTGGGTGCCTGCATGGAGGACAGTCAGTGTGGAGTGAAGAGGAAGAAGAGGGGTCCCTTCGTGGGACCTCCGAGCCCCAGGAGTTGTGTGTGCAGAGAGAGGGGCAGCCCAATGTGGGTGGCAGAGCCCCAAGGGGTGAGGAGTGTGCATGCATTGAGGGTGGTAGACTCAGTCCGGCAGAGGCAGGAGGGCATCTGCACAGGGGAGACGGCTGCACGGAACAACCAAGTGAAGCCGGAGGATCTGGAAGGCAGGATGCTGCCTGAGAGAGGGAGCCCCTGCCGGAAGGACACGAGGATGACCCCTTGTGGGCCTGCAATTGAGGTATCGGTGGTAACCTCTGTTTCCATCAGTGTAAATACAAGTGTGCGCATGTGTGCAGGGGAGGGGTGTGCTCACACAAATCCCCCCCCCCCCTTGCTGGGGCCCTGCGAGCCTGGCGCGGTCTGCACGCTGCCATCTCCGGTAACATGTTGCCTCTGACCAGTGCTGCCTCCTGGCTCCACTCCAGAGAGCCAAGTGCCTCGTGCTGGGGGTTCCACGAGGACGTCCAGAGAATGATGAGACATGTCGGGGACAAAGGGGACAGCTCCAAGGGGCTCCCACCAGCCATGGGACAATAAAGCAATAGTGACGGGTTTAATGATTGAGTAGTGCAGGGAACCTCAAGTCCCCATGGATGCAAGTGAGGAAGATGAGCGTCTGGCGTGGACTGGGGTGTCCTCGGGTACAGAGGCGTCTCCCCACAAATGCTCTTCGGTTATGAGGGAAGAAGAGGAAAGTAGAGAGAAGCTGGCGGCCTCACCTTGACTACGTGCTCCACGCGAGCATGACAGAGGTAGGACCCGTGGGGCAAGCATGCGAGCCTTCCAAAACTTCCCACCAGATGCAGAGCCTGACCCCAGCCACGCAACACCAGACAGACCCAAACCAGTGCCTTCCACAGCGACTGGCCTGCGCCAGGCTCAGGAAGGCCAAGGGAGACGGGGCATGTCCCAGGTGGAAGGCAGGAGCAGAATCGCTCCAATTACAGTTGATAAAGATGAGCTCCGAGTGAGTCCATTCTTCAAGGAACATAAAATTTTTAACCACGTAAATAAATTAATTTGCCATTATACTTATCTGTTAAAATGAACATTTAAAAAGGATAAAGGCTATCATACCAAACGTGTAGGAAATTCCAGAATTGAGCATTTAAGAGAGGACGTACCTGTCGATTTGTCGGAGAAATTCCAACGGTCTCAAAAAACTCTTCAATGTAGGAGACGATGGCACCAAATACAGCTGGACTTCTCGGACCATGAGGTTCCTGGAAGAAGTTACCCGAGGTCAAAGAACAAAGACGCCCATGGATCACACCTTTTGGCCTTTTCTTTTAGCTTCTGTGGAGCAAGAACACCAGCTCTCACTGGCAAGCCTCCTGTGCCTCAGTTTACCCATCTGTAATGTGGAGACAGCAGCACCTCCGTCACCAGGCCCTCGTAGGTTGGCGTGACAGCAGGATGCCGTGCATGGGGCATGGTACGGTATGGGGGGAGCAAGCAGGAACTGGGCTGGATTTCTTTTTTGGGGGGGTGGCTGGCCGGTATGGGGAGCTGAACCCTTGACCTTGGTGGTGTAACACCGTGCTCCAACCAATGGGCTGGGTTTCAGAGTCACAATAAAAAAAGAGGAAATCCTGAAACGTGTGGCGCATGTCAGTTGACAAGTGCAGAGACCCTCGTGTGTCACGACCTTAGTTCCTGGTGCCCCAGGAACTGCACAGGTTGGATCAGAAAACTGCAGGCGCTGGTGCCTTCCCTCGCCCCGACCTCCTCTCTAATCGCCTGAGAGCTGGGCAGACAGCCTGTCATGCAGGTGCAGTGACTGCAGGAGCCCAGGGGACAGCACAGGGAAGGCCACAGCGGGTGGGAAGAGCCCCTGTGCTGGAACAATCCTGGCCGCCTTCGGTTCTGGACAGCACATTCCTGCATAGCTGCGACTAAAATATCCATTCCACTCAGTTACCACCCGGGCTGGCTCAGATGAGACCACCCCAACGGTCATCTGCGGGTTTCGGACCAAAGGCCCCTTGTCCAGGCCTGGACCCTGCTGGCCTGGCTGCCCAGAACCTCCCAGAAGTTTGTTAACAACGCAGCCTCCTGCCCCACCTGCTGGAGACTCTGAGCAGGGTCACGCCTGGGAACCCGAGCTCTAAAATCCCGAACCGATATGGTCAAGGATGGGGCCCTCACTGAGATGCTGAATAATGACAGAGGAAGGCCCTGTTCTAGAACCTACAATTGACACTAAAGGTGTGAGAGGTGCCCGGATGGCCTCAGTGAGGTCTTTGCAGCTGCCTCAGCTTCTCAGATCATGAAGTCACATGGTGTCCTAGGATGTGGCAGGAAACCCTCAGAAGCGTGCGTGGGAACAAGACTCCGCTTGCCCCAGATGCCGTCGGTGACCCTCGGCTCCAGGCTCAGGCCCCTGTATGCTCAGTGATGTCAGGACACGGGCGCAGAGGGCACAATATGTGCACTGGGGTAAGCAGATCTCTCTTAAAATGTCACATACGAAACCTCTAAGAAAGGGCCACGAGGAATAGCTAAATGAAAGTGGTTTCTCTGAGGGTCACCCTCGGCCTCTTAGAGCTACAGTGCTGCCAAGGGATCCTTCTCTGGGTGGCCCTGAGGCCCCAGACCCACAGCCTCCCCCCACCTCACGTCTCAGCAACCAACCCAGACTCCCCCAAGTTCCTCCAAGCCAACGGGAGGTCACACAGTGTGGAGTGGCCAGCAGGCGCCCTGATGCTGCCTGGCGTGACCGCTTGTGCGCTCGGCCCTCCCTCTACCCGCCCTCCCGACGGGTCTGCCAGGCCAGCAGGGCGGGCCACGCCGCAAGAGGCAGGGCACTCCAGGAGCTCGGGGGGCCCGTCGGCAGAGGCCCACTCCAGAGACAACACCAGCCAAGCAGCCCGACCCCTGTCTGCTGTGTGTCCTTGGAGGTACCTTGGTAGCCACCCTGAGCTGCCGGTTCCCGTGGTGCACGAGGTCCAGGATGGCACGGACCGCCCCAGGTGTGTCAAAGTCATCGGCCAGTGCTGCCCTCACGGCCCCCTTGGTGTTGGTGAGTCTAGGGGAAGTGAGGAGAGAAATGGCCGCTCAGGCAAGGGGAGCTCGACGGGGAGCCACCACCAGCCTCCCGCGACCCCTGCTAACTTGTGCCCCGCCCTCCCCTGCCACACTCATTTCTTAGCAGTTCTAATGCGTCCCCCAACTTGTGAGTCTCTCTTTAGCCACGAAGTTGAGTTGTGGGTCATCGACGTTACCCAACACTAATGACATCAAGCCCCTCTGCTCAGTTGGCCAGCCCGGTCCAGCCACCTCCACCATTGAGAACCTTCACAGCCCCCCACGAAGGCGGGGCCGCCTCAACTCCTGCCCCATGAGGCCGCAACGCGGGTGAGTGGGGAGCCCATGACCTCCACGTAAGGTCCCCATCTCCCCACGACAGGCTCGCGCAGGTGGGTGCAACTCTTACCTCTCCCACAGCTCGGCCTCTGCGACGCAGCCGCAGGCCAGCTGCCCCTTCATGTAGGCGCGGGCGTCCTCGACGAAGGAGGCGAGCCCCAGCAGGAGGTGCTGGGCCTCGAGCATGGAGCTGTCACTGTAGTCAATGGCTGTGCAGGGAGAGAGGGTCACTGAGGGGCAGCCGCTGAACAGGCCCGTGCCCAGCACCGCCAGGGCCCTCACAGGCCTGTCCCCAGCACACACCTCCCTATGGCCACCAGACGCAGACCACAGGGTCTGTCCTAGCTCAAGTGTCACCCACCCCAGAAGAGCAAGGTAGCCCTCTGGCCGAGGGGGCTCATTTCCACTGACGGATGGACAGATGAACAGACAGAAAAGCTGACTCTGGGAAGAGGGACAGACCCTGCCCTGGGGTCTGAGCCCCTCCAAGGAAACGTGCCCCCTGATGTTGAGCTCAGTGGTCCAGGGACAGAGAGGACGGGTGGTCACCAATCTCGAGGTGTTAGAATGTGTGAAAACAGGTCTAAAGCAGCTCCCCTGGGTCACGGGATCGACACTGTGGACACAGGCCACAGCTGGACAAAGGGGCAGGGCACGGCCCCAGCAGTGTCAGTGTCCTGGGGCTGCTGTAACAAAGCAGCACAGACTGGGCGGCCTGAACCACACACATTTATTCTCCCACAGTTCTGGAGACCAGAAGTCTGAAGTCTGGCAGGGCCACACGCCCCCCGAAGAGTCTGGCAGGCTCCCTCTTGCCTTGTGGGCTTCTGGTGGCCACAGGCATCGCTCCAGTCTCGGCCTGTGCGGTCATGTGGCTCTCTTCCCTGTTTCTGTGAGGTCTTCTGTTCATGTGGTGGTCTCTTATGTGTCTGTCCAAATCTCCCTCTTCCTGTAGGACACCAGTGCTATTGGTTTAGGGCCCACCCCAATGACCTCATCTCCACTTCTCACATCCGCGAAGACCCTACCTCCAAATAAGGTCACATTCACAGGGGCCAAGGGTCAGGACTTGGACACAGATTGTTTGGGGACCCAGTTCAACCCACAACAGGTGCTGCAGACAGCTGGGACAGGAGGAAGTCCCTGCCATGACGGAGCTGCAGGAGCCTCTCAGAATGTGAGGACAGAGAAGTGAGGCTGTCCCTCTGCCCTTCTCCCGGCTGGGGACGACCTGGCCCCAGTCAAGGACAGTGTCGTCCTTCTCCCTTCTGGCAGCCTCACAGGATCACCTGTGCCACCCTCCAAAGGAACCAAGCCTCCTGCTCCCATGACAGGTGTAACCCTCCTGTCAAAAGACTGCTGTCGGGGCACCTGTTCCACCTGATGAATGAGATAAATCCTGGGTGTGGGCAACGAGGCGGAGTCAGCTCCAGCATTCTTAGAAGAGCCGGTGGCGGGTGCGAGTGGGAGACAGAGCTGCGTGGCTGACAGTGGGTGGGGGGGAGTGGAAGCGTGGCCACAGCCACAGTCCAGGTCGGGACAAAAGTTTTACCCACAGAAAACTTAAGCGTGGGGGAAGGGGTGAAGCCCTGCCAGCTACGAGCTGTGCTGTGGGCACCGTGGTAGGAGTGGGCTCTGCACCCTGCCTGCTGGCATAGATCCAGCCCCCATAACTGCCCTGGAGCAAGTGACCAGGCCTTCTTGTCCCCCAGCGTCCCCGAGCACACAAGAGTATCAACAGCGTCCCCTCCCACGGACAGGGAAGCCTGGTGAGGGGATGTGCGTGAAGCCCAGGCCAGCGGCCAGCCCGCGGTAGCCGTCACCATCATCATCATGCAGAGGGGTGCTGTGTAAGGACTCTGGCAATGTTGGACATCCCAAATTCAGTTTAAAGGAAAAAGGAAATGGTAACATGTGATGCAAAAGAATATTAATGCATAAATTAATATAAATCCCAGAATTATATGGGGAGAAACCCAAAAGAATTGCAAAAAGAATTATTCCCCCTAAACCTACTGTTAAGAGAGAAGTACATGAAATTACTAACCAAGTTTAAGCATTGGATTTTAAGGCTAAGTGATGAACAAACACACAGGATCTCTTCCTTATACAGGACTTCACTGATACTGACTTTCCAGGTGTCTTCGAGCAGGACAAGCCAGAGGCCCTGCTTGGCCATGAGAGGCCTTGACAGCGGCTCCTCACCGACAACCAGGGACCTCGCTCCCAGGCAGGGGGGCACCAGGAATGGAAACCACATTCAACAGTGGTTTCCTGGTGCTGGCACAGCACGTTTCAAATCGCCTTCAAGAAAGTGAGGTACCATAATGACTGAAATTTCAGTGTCAGCTGGAGTTCAGATAAATCATCACAAAACAAAGAATCTGGAGTTAATGAGCTATATTCAGGCTACCTGCAATGGAGATTATCTCAGAAATGTTACATAAAAACAACCACCCACTGAGGACTCTGGAAGTCAATGCTTCTCCCCTAAGACTCAAAAAATGGAGAAAGAAAAGAATGAGGACACGGATGACCATATCACCTGTTTCCATCTTGTCAGCAAACGCCTGAGTTTTCAAGTGGGACCTGGTCTTTGCACTCCATCAGTATGTGTCTTTAAGAATACAAATGATCACAGAATATACCTCTAGTTTTAAAAAATGTTTTTAACATCAAATGAAGTTACAAGTTAGATGAGGTGGCCCCTGTGGCTCATACAGTAACTGCAGTGACGTGCCGACTCTCAATTTCTGCATGGTCTGTCACATCTTTACCTCTGTAGCTGCGCACGTGAAAACCCACTGTACCGCAGCTATGCCGGGGCCTCTGGGGACAGGACATCGAGCAACATATTCAGAGTCCTCAGAGGAGGAGGAGCTGCCGACCCACTGGTGCCGGGCACCCGGGCAGCGCCCAGCTGGAGGCCCCTGCTGGATGTCACTCAAGCGCTGAGAAGTGTGTGCTGGGCTGGCCGAGGGACGTGCCAAGCGGCTGAGCCGACCAGCCAGGGAAACAAGCGACTGAAGTCCACTGAAACGGGATAAGCTGGGGAGAGGAAGAGACTCGTCCTCTGATGGGAGGTACGGCCTTCAGATTCCCTGGTCTCCTGATGAGTCAGCGTTTAGTCGTCTCGCCCACAGAGTCACTGCTGATGACCACTTTGAATGTGTGTTCCTCACAATAAGTGCATGAGGGGCTGGTGAGTGTCCCTCATGTTGTCTGAAATGAGGACCAGTGTTTTTTGTTTTATGTGTGGTAGCGACTGAAGTCCACTGAAACGGGATAAGCTGGGGAGAGGAAGAGACTCGTCCTCTGATGGAGGTACGGCCTTCAGATTCCCTGGTCTCCTGATGAGTCAGCGTTTAGTCGTCTCGCCCACAGAGTCACTGCTGATGACACTTTGAATGTGTGTTCCTCACACTAAGTGCGTGAGGGGCTGGTGAGTGTCCCTCATGTTGTCTGAAATGAGGACCAGTGTTTTTTGTTTTATGTGTGGGTTTTTTTGTAATTTCTAATTTACTGCACTTTTTGATGTATAACCCATAAGGAGAATGAATTATTTCACAATGATCATGCATACTAGGATATCGACGATGTCAGCCTGTTACAAATTTCTAAACCTTTACTCTAACTTCTGTGCTTGCTGTTTCAGGTGGTAACAAACCATTCCCAGGCTGGCTTGGGTCCACAGATGAAGAGCTCAGGATTAAACAGCGCTTTGAAAAACAAAAAAAGAGCCTATCTGGACTCAAACCAAAAGTTACACCCTGATGTGCCTAAAAGTATTGGTTTAGCACGAGAATTCCAAAATCAGACACGGATTCAAGCTGGGGAGCAACACGACGAAAATTGCTCTCAAGATTCTCCGATGACCTCTGTACAAGTTTTCCACCTATTTTTCAAAATCCAATTTCAGGTTTTGCTTTGGAAAGCTTGACTCAAAAGAGAAAAACCCAGAAACGCACAATGCAACCTGACAAAGCTTAAAATAAAAATAAAGTTGCCAGGACTGATAGGGTTACTGTGAAGTCTCTAACTGGAAGACCTGTAAAGATAAAATTACCATTGTTGACACAGCAAGGACAGGATCCCAGACAGGGAGAGGCAGAGGAGGACTCCCTGTGGGCAGAGGTGAGGGGACAGCATATTCCAAACGGACAATTCCAGGACATCAATTTATAGATGGGAAAAAAGGGGCAGGGAAGCCAAAGTGGCTTTTCCAGAGTGTTGATGCAGCACAGTGTAGATCAGGATTGGAATCTCCTGCTGCCACCCGTGGCGGTCAGTCTGCTTCACGAGCTTTTAGAACAGGCTGAGGCTTGGAGGGAAGCTGAGGCAGCAGGGGGTGGCCAAGGCCCCCCGTGGCCACTTCTGACCTTTGTGTGTCTGACTCATGTACATCCAGGGGAGAGGGGTCCTGCGTAGGAGTCCACATCCTCCTGCTCTGCTATTCAGGGATGGATCAGTGTTTCCCTAAATCCCACGGCGGCAGATTAAGTGTCCTGCGCCCCAATCCCACCCAAAATTCCCACTGGAAATGAGTTCCCAAAGCAGCTGCCCAGGCTTGAGAGAGCCTCTTTCAGACCAAACTTTGCACTCACAGTTCAAAATGAACTGCACACAGGCAGAGATCAAAGCAGTAACACAGGCCCTGCCCCAGCCCCCCGCCATCTACGACAAGGCAGAACAGGGGCCTCAGAGGCCGAGAAGCCACAGGGAAGGGCTGGGCTCCCACCAGCCTTTAGAGGACCAGGACCACTGGCCACGAGAGAGGAATGAGCAGAAGCCAGGAGGGAGCCCTGAACCTGGACCGTGCGCGTGTGCATGAAATCCGCCCATGAGTCCCTGAGCTGCTGTCTCCCTCCTCCAGCAACACAGCCCCACGGAACGGTGAATTCCTCCATCCATTTACCTCTGAACCCTCGCCTCACAGGGACAGCTGGGCTGTGCCAATTGCCCGTAAATGTACACTGTGCATAGACACGTTACAGGACACAAACATTTGCGTCAGGACTGCTTGGGACGCCTCTGGCACTCCAGCGAGCCCAAGTCCCCACCTGGTGGGGAGAGAACCTGGGTAGCAAGGCCCGACGCAGATGTGGACAGCGTCTGCGGGTCTGAGCGGAGATGCGCTGTTCACAGTGTCCCTGTCCCACCTGTGTCTTGCCAGCCCTTGGCTCTCGTCTCCACGTACACTGGCGGCCGCCCAGGATCTGGACACAGGCTCTTGGCCTTGCTCGCACCCACGTGTCCCAGGAGCAGAGACGTGTGGCGTCCTGGCTGAACGGTGGAGGTGGCGTGCCTGTGTCTCCCTGCAGAGCCTCTGCACCCAGGGCGCACTTGGAAAACATCCGCTGACGGGAATGGTGATCGATGAACAACATGTAAAGGGAGCTGCCATGTGCGGGTACTGTGCCCAGGACTGATGAGGCCGTAGAAGGAATAAAAGGCTAAGCCCTGCCTTCGAGAACTTGTCACAGAGCCAGGAGGCGGGATCCGTTCACCCTAAAATGTCCTGGCAATGCAGCTGCAGTGCCAAATGGCCTGTGACCAGTGCTAAAGAAACTCAGGGAACAGAGGCTGTGTGTGTCTGTGCCAACTCTGATTGTGTTTGTGTGTGCACATCTGTGTGTCAACTGTGTGAGCCTGTAGGTGACCAGTGTGTAGGTGTCCTCGTGCCCCTCAGCTGGAGCAGATAGGGCTGTGCTGGGCCCCAGGCCAGGCGAGGGTCTGCCGGGCACAGAAGAGGAGAGGAGCCCCTCGGAGAGGAGCTCCACGAGAAGGACAGGCGGGTAGGCCTGGCCAAAGGCCTGTGCATGGAACAGCTCACACTGTTGGGCCGGGTCACGCCATGGGTGACCTGGAACTCAGTTATGACTTGGCTGCAAACCCCAGCCCCAGCCCTGTTGCCTTCACAGAAGTGGGAAGTGATCATGCAGGGGCAGGGAAGGTGCAAGGTGGGGACAAGAAGGCAGAGGGGACAGTCTGAAAAAGCCGCAGCCTGGGGACATTGGGCGTCAGTGTAGTGGCAGAACTGGCAGTCGCCCACAAGGCAGTGGCCTCAGGTAAGATGGAAAAAGCCTGAAGAAGGGCGCTGTGCGGTGAGGACGTGCCCTGCGGCCAGGTGGATGCGCAGAGACTGCCCCACCCAGCTGTGGCCTGCCACCGGCACACGCAAGCACCAGCCGCTAAGGGCTTCCCCTTCTCTCTCTCCACACATCAGCGAGAAGGGCTGTGACAGGAAGCCGTGCGTCACTGGTGTGGAGGGGGCACCCACGCCAGCCCCAGGAGGAGACGGACCACGCAAGTGACAGCAGCACTCGCTACGAGAAGACCACCCTGCCCTGCTCCCACACCCAGCGTAGGCGAGGGGCTGGTGAGCACTCAGGCCCAGGATAGGCACACCCCGCCCCGCCACCTGCCCTGTCACCCGGGGACGTGGACCTGCTCCTCGCCAGTGCTAGCAGACGTGGGAGGCCTTACTGCCATTAGGGGGTCAGCCAGACAGGGCAGAGCCTGGTGTCCCCAGGGCAGAGGCAATGGTGCAGCTCGGCGGAATCTGGCTGTCACTCTTCCAGGAGACCCCACCAGGGTGGAAGACCCCGCCCGGCTGCAGGCTGCTCTCGCAGCAGGAAGCCGAGACCCCACGTGCTCTGGAGGCAGCTTCTGGAGTCTCCGGCTGAGCCGAGGCCCAGCGCAGGGACGGCGCTGCCTAAGAATGGAGCCCGAGCCTGAAGGCACAGAAGCAGCCACACCAACAAGATGACACAGATTATTTGGCCCACGTGCTCTGGAGGCAGCTTCTGGAGTCTCCGGCTGAGCCGAGGCCCAGCGCAGGGACGGCGCTAAGAATGGAGCCCGAGCCTGAAGGCACAGAAGCAGCCACACCAACAAGATGACACAGATTA
Source organism: Galeopterus variegatus (assembly GCF_000696425.1). NCBI lineage: Eukaryota > Metazoa > Chordata > Mammalia > Dermoptera > Cynocephalidae > Galeopterus > Galeopterus variegatus. The sequence continues at coordinate 772,630 of NW_007726298.1, read as the reverse complement.
TTTGGCCCATATTTTGCTATCCCCAAATACTATCAGAATAATTCTTTTCCAAGACATGAGTAAATATGGTGGTCGTGAGACCTGAGAAGCGACGTGTCCAGCTCACCTGACCGGTAGCTGCTCTGCATGCAGAAAAGCCGGAAGACGTCGGGGGAAAACGTCTTGAGGAAGTCCTAAGGAAGACAGGAATAAGCAGTTACGATGCTTTTCTTTACGTTTTGTATCACTCAGACACTATATAATTGTCTATAATATGGAGCTGATCTCACTTTTGAAAAAACCAGAAATGTTTATGAAATGACTAAGTATCTCCAAACTCTCACAATTACCACTGTTGCCCCTGGTGATTTCCCTCACTTAATTTTCTTTGTTCAATCTCTGTATTTGTGGGAAAAACCAAGAAAAAGCCCATTTGCCCTGAAATTCCTGTTTTGATCTGTTCTGTCATCCTCGGGAGCTCTTCAATACGTGGCTCGCACATATGGCAGGGACAAAGCCAGGGGCCTCCAGGTGGCCTGGGGACCTGTCAGAGCGACATTGTACATGTGGAGGGACACAGGAGGTGGAGACACCCAGCACCTGGCAGCGTGCGAGGGAAGGAAGAGCTTGGCCAGGGCTCAGGGTCAGAACAAGCTGACGTCCGAGTTCAGCGTCACACTGAGGAGCGTGGGGCCAGCTCACCCCACCGGTGCCTCAGTTCTAAGTACACACTAAGTCTGTGTCTTGAAGAATAAACTGTCCTGCCTCTGATTAGACACGGGTACACTAAGAACCTAACTAGAATCATCTCACAGATGACAGACCCCTTATGGAACATCTGCACACAGAGTGGGGACTTCTGCATTAGCAAGGGTAACATGGGAAACTTAGCAGAGCTACCCAGAGGTGAGCCACAGATGGGGCCAGTGTTCCGTAAGACCTGTGTATGTGGTGGCTGCTGTCAGGTTCTGGCAGTCACTTTAGACAGGTGAGAGAAAGGGTGGGAAGAAAAGCAGGAAAGGCTTGCCCAACTAGGGGCTTCAGACGTGGCCCCAGGAAAGCAAGCGCGAGCTCCCACTTGACGCCCTGCCAGGGACACTCTCAGATGACAGGACACAGGTGAAGGGCCTGTCTTGACACATGGCACGCATGGCGCATCACATCGCACCAGCTGAGATGGCAGTAAGTGAGCACGCAGGCTGGCTCACCCATGGTCCACACCCACTGTGCCCGCGCACCCTCTTCCTGGGGAGGCATGTGCCCCAGCCTGGCGGCCTCACTGGCACAGGCCACAGTGCTGAGGAGGCTGCCGGGAGGGTGGCTGAGTCATGGCAGCCCGCTCCAAATACTCTATCAGGACACACAATACTGTATCCTGTTCAACACCTGTGCTGAACAGCCCGCCAAGAGCAAAGAAAGCGAAGAGCTGGAGGGGCAGGAGGGGCTGCTGTCCCTACCCCAGGGCTGCGGCACAGCCTCCCGCCGGGCATGGGGGATGTCTCTGCAGGCTGCTGAGTTGGGGAAAGTGCCCCACTGGACTCCTTGGGCTCAGTCCTTTCAGAGGACTAGGGGTTCTGCCTGCCTTCCCCAGGGGGCTGCACCCCCACCCCGCATTCCACCATCTGTTGGTGCCTGAGGCCACGGGGGTCACTCTCATTCAGGGACGGCATTAAATAGGAAGCTGGGCCAATCCCCTGACTCGGGTTCTCAACTGGGGTCCACAGGGACAGCTGGGCGGGGAGGACTACGAAGCTGGCTGCTTCAACAGTCATGTACTTGTTTCCACTACCCTCTTGCTGAAATGTGCCATTTGCTTCCATGGTCAACGTGAGCAACAAACCACAGCAGGGCTGTCAAAGGCTGGACCTTTGTCACATGAGTAGTCACGGATGTTTTCCTGTTGCAGGTACCGCCCATGGCCGCTACTTATTTGAGGGGGTGGCAGCAATCCGACCCCCTGCCGGACGTTAACTAATGCACTGAGTGACACGGTGCGCGACCCCCCTGCCCCAGTATGGCCTCTGCCTCTGTGGTCCCACGCACTTCGTCTTACGTATTTAAAAACATTAAGCTGTAAGGAAGGGTCCGCAGGCTTCCCCCAGCTGCCGGGGGTCTACGCGGGGAGTGGCCGGAGGTGTGCACGCCAGTGGGGGAGCAGCCCTGTCCAATCCGGCCTTCGCCTTCGTCAGTAAGGACGCTGCCATTTCCATTTCTGTCTGTCCATGTCCTGTGTGCTTCTTCCCAGATTGTGAAAAAGGAAATATTTCTTGCTCCCTCCAAAGTGTCTGTGAACATTTCTGCGGTTCTGATTAACACACACGTGCACCCACGTCCTGCTTTGTCCCATCCAAGTTGCTTCCTGTTACAATCTCCACGCGCCATTGTAGAAGTACACAGCTCTAAATACCATGCCGTGTCCCGAGTTCATACACAAATGGAATAACCAGAGAGGTGACTCACGCTATTACAAGGCTTTATCGTTTACAAAATGCTAAGATGAAACATACTATAATCATTACCTGTCCTGTTATGGTGACCAAAAACCAAGACTTAGAGAGTGGAAAACCAGACTGCTGAGGTCACCGGCTGCACGCAGACTACAAACCCTGCGCTCTCACGCCCAGGTCCTTCCTGTGTCTTGGCTTGCCCGCTCCCTCCCCCACTGCAGTAGGACGAGTGTCCCCAAGTGCAGCTGCAAGGCTGCATCTCCCAGTTACAATGCTTCTGGGAAAGGCTCTTGTCTGCTGCACCCCGGGAAACATGCTGAGCAAGAGTTCTGGGTCTGGGTTTCTGGCAGGAGAACGGGGGGCACCCAGTGACTACCCTGTGCACAGAGGGCCTTGCCAGTACCCTCTTCGGCTTTTCTCTTAACTATGAGTTATTTCCTTGGAATTCATTCCCCAGCACGGACTATAACCCGCTTCATAGCTTGTTACACGCTGCCTTATGTTGGCCGCCTTCATTTCTTACCTGGGAAACGCCGTATCAGTAGAACCACTCCCCAACCCACGCCGCAAGGTGAGTTGTTTTGCTTCCTATAGATCGTTGCCGGATGTTTGGCACGGACAGGCAGAGTCCACAGGAGCAGAGGGTGTGCACGCCCTCCTGTGACCTGCTGTCCCCAGCTCCTCGCACAGCCTGTGCCCACCTGACCACTCGTCTGGCAGAAACGAGTACGGCTGCTCCGGCCTCGAGGTGTTCGTACTTTCTCTGACTCAGATGTCTTTTCCTCCTCTACTGACTTGCTGCTCATACTTGTTGCATTTGGTTACACAATTTTGAAACTGTAATATTAGGGATATTTTATCTCTGACGTTCTCTAGTTTTTCTAAAAGAAATCTTTCTTCCTTTCAGAATTGGGATAAATTGAAAATTTTATATTTTCCGGGCAGGTGTATTCTTTACTTCATTCCAAAAAGGACTTCAGGTGGCTTTATTTAAAAGATTATTCCTTCTATTCATGTGAACTCATTAAGAATGGGCCCCTGTGTGTGTTCACAAACCTAAATTAATAGTTCTCTGAAACCTCAACAACGTTAAGGGGGTTTACTGTCCCCACTCTGGGGGCACTGCTGTAGTTAGGTGTAGAAGTTCAAATAGAAATCTGCAATCTAATCTTTCTACAGCATTTGGTTTCTCCTATAGCGTTTGTTAATAATAACATCAAAAGAGGTGGAAACAACTTCATCCTACAGCGTCGGGACAAACATGAAAAGAGCTCGCACTTTGAGGGTGTTCCCGGACATTAATTTTTCAATGTGTTCCTGTTCTGTGCTTGCTGATAGCGCTAAGTTTCCCTGCTACTCAGGTTCCACCAAACAACCTGGCCACGGCTCCCTGAGAGGCCATCTGTGCTGACCTGTGTAAGCCTGTGCTGGAAGGATCTTGGAGGGAGTTAAGTGACCTCCTGGGAACTCAGGCTGAAGGACCTTAGCCCAGGTTGCCATCAAGCGGTGACAGCAACAAGCCCTGAAGTGACCATGAGCTCACAGGGTAAAGGCTTCATTCAGGCCTGTAGGAAGCCAGCAGGTGGACTGGCTGGCAGCCAGGACACTACCAATGGCATCCTCGAATATTAGGGTTCAGCAGGAGAGGGTGCGCCAGGAGCCTCTCTCCTGGGCCAGACCCTCACTCCCTCATGCGTCGCATAATGCCCCCTGCACATGGACCTCACGCTTAGTAACTAGAAAAGCTTGGTTTTGAGTCCTTACCTGAGCTCCAGAGGTGAGCTCTTTTCACACTGACTCCGTCTCTGTCAGGCAGAGAGAGTCAAGAATTATCCTCAGACTGTTATAAACTCCTACCAGTGGTCTCCAAAACAATGAGAACTGGTGGGGAAACTTTCTTCTGCTAGAAACCAGGAAATTGACAAATATTGTTAACATGTGGAGCAATATCTTACCCCCAAAGAACTGTGGGCCAAGGGCAGGTGCAGGCCAGCCAATAAATACATACAGGCAAATTCAACTAGCAAATAAAGAGACAAATTTAAAATCTAGTTGCCATTCTTCACCAAATTACCAAGGAAAATGTTAACCTGATTACAATCCTTCTAATCTGATGTTGGAAGAGCCCTGGGAAGTGGACATTTCCACATGCTGCCAGCGGAACAAAACTTATTGCTAAATTACCAGAGATCGAATGCAAAATGTTTCGTGCATTTGTCCTCTGATGAGCAATTCTACCTCAAGGCGTTTATCCTAAATTACTAACCATTAGATGTGCATAGATATTTAGCTAAAGGATACACATCACAGCAACACTGACTACAGAATACAGGTCGCTTACACAAGTCCACAAACAGCAAAATAAATCACAGTATGTCACTACTGTGAGCCACTAAGTGGTCATCAAAAGTAATCCAGACCTGGCAATACCTGTGAAAATTTGAAATGCACACACCCAGTAGAAAACTTGATATAATTTAAATGACCATTAATAGATGACTGTTTAAATTAAGATACACCCGTACTACTGAGGCATTCAAAAGAATGAAAACTCCACATGATAGAAAACTGACTAATCTGAAGGACATTAAGTGAATATAGCAAGAGGAAAACAGGGCTATCACTTGTGTGCAAAGAAAAAACTGAGAAGTACACTTACAGAGAGACATAAACACACGCGCACACATATGCTGCTTCCAAGAGGCTGGCAACAGGGGAGCATGATGGGGCAGGAGACACGTCACTTCTATAATCAGGTTAAAACATTACTTAAATCACTGCAGAGGAAAAGGCAATACACATACTCTACTGCCTCCTGTACAAGAAAGAGGGGAGATAAGAATGTATACACATATTGGCTTATTTTGTAAAACGAAACACTGGAGAGAGGAAAAGGCAATACACATACTCTACTGCCTCCTGTACAAGAAAGAGGGGAGATAAGAATTTATACACATATTGGCTTATTTTGTAAAACGAAACACTGGAGGGATAATCCAGAAACAAAATAAGTTATCTACAGGGATGGAGGTGGCGGTGCACAGGCCAGGGTCAGGGCGTGCCTTCTCCAGGCTCCGCTCTGGTGTTGACGACTGAACCCTGCATGCCTGTTATGTATTTGAAAGATAAAAGTAAATAGAAAAGGGGAAGAGATGCCATCAAATTGGAAACAAACTTAATGAACGTACCTCCTGATAAACGGAAGGTAAAGAAAACCACTGAGAAACCACTGTCCTCTGGCCTGCGTGCATGTTCTGAGCACATAACCTTAGTGGGATATATTCTAACAGAAAAAGGAATACAAGCCCGAACAGGCAAATCCGTGGAAAGAGAAATCAGAGGAAGGGGGATGAGGTGTGGTTGCTGACGGGTGTGGGTTTCTGTCTGGGGCGATGAGACTGTCCTTTGACCGTGGTGGCACGTGCACACTGCAGACACGCTACAAACCACTGGGCGATGCCATTTCAAAGGGCACATTCTATGTCAATAAAGCTATTATCTAAAAAAGAAATGAGAAGGAATCTTAAACTTTACTCAATAGTTTTACTGTTAATAGTAATACTGGTATTAAATTTTAAACTTGTTTGGTGTGTATTTCAAGATAAAGCAAAGTCATAAGGAAATAAGAAAATAAGTTATAAGGAAATAAGATTTTTCATAAAAGAGGGGAAAAAGAGCTAAAACAAAAAATCCCTGCGATATTAAATTTTATCTGGACATAAAAATGAACTCAAATAATATCTTTTTTATGCATGGTTTGTCTCTCTCTACCCCTGTGGAAGAGTCCCCTAAAGGGGCCCAGAAACAATGTCGCCCCAGTAGCAATCACCATGCCAAGATTTTGGCTTCAAAACTCCCTTTCCCCGCAGGGGCGGTGGCCACGGGGATCCTCCTGGAAGCAGAAGTGGCAGGTCTGGGCAGGAAGCACAGGGAGGCAGGGCGGGCAGCACGGCCACGCCCAGGCCAGGAGGCCACGCCCACGACCCGAAAGGGCGCCGGAGCCGGGCCACGTTCGGGGTGGTGTCACCACCAAAAGGAAAAATGACTGAGTTGGTAATACACTAAATAAATATGCGCCCTCAACTCTGCAGTAACACTAAAAACAAGGAGAGACAGCAAAGACAGACAAACCCCCTTTCTTTAAAGAAGAATGCCAACCAATAAACGTAAGAGGTGAGGAATTAGACAACCGGGACTTCGCAATAACCAGTGAAGTACGTGGAGGTGAAGCCTCCAAAACCACTGGGTGGAAGGCGGTTGGGAACAGGATACCTCGTGGCCTATCACCTCGCAGATTCTTAATATCCATGAAAAGGAAATAAAACTACGGTAAGAGATCTGGTGGCCAGCCCTTAACCAAGTGGCCCAATTGCCATCACTAATAGCAGGGCAGTCTGACCCCATGGCCCCCAGAGGGACACTGTGTGACACCCGCAGCATCACCCATCACATGTTTCTCCACCTGAACCAATCAAGCCTTCAACCCTCACTTCCAGTTAAAGGAAATACAGGGGACAGAAAAAAAAATTGAGTGACACCACAAAGAGACAGATGAATCTCAAATGTGGGATGTTCAACACATCCGACTTTAAAAAGTCAGAGTAGTAGAAAAAATAAAAGCAGAGAGACTGCCGTAGATTAGAAGCCTAAAAAGAACAATGAAGCATTCAGACTTATAAAGGAATGACGCTCTGACACACATTACAATATGGGTGAGCCTTGAGGACATTATGCTGAGTGAAATAAGCCAGTCACATGAGAACAGATTCTGCAGGATTCCGCTTCTACGAGCTCTAGAGTCGTCCAAATCATGGAAACAGAAGAGGGTTGTTGCCAGGGGCTGGGGGCGGGGGAAATGGGAAGCTGCTCACCAGTACCGAGTGGGTTTGCGAGATGAGGAAGGTCCGGAGGTCTGTGGCACAACAATGTGAACATACTGACCAGTAGTGGGTTAGAAATATTGATTCTCCTTTGATCTTAGAATAGGATTTTTAGGTAATGAATGAATGAGCCAAAAGTTCTTGAATAGGGGACAAAAGTCCACAGATAAGGTTGGCAAAAGCCATCTAATCAATTCTAATCTCTGTTTAGGGATGGAATTGTGTAGTTCGACTGTTTTAGGTTGCTGGTTTGATTCCGGCTTGAATGACTATTGACTATTTAACCTACTGATTGTTCTTGAGATATGTTAAGGAAACTGCTTGAATGCTGTTTAATTATGCTAAGGAAATTGCTGTAGGAAGTATGTGGAAAAGGAAATGTTTACTAAGGACAAGGTCTTTGTTGGTGAATTAACCTGGCTTTTTACAAATTACATTCTGGAATGTCACATTGTTAATTTACTGCTGTCACTAGCCTTACACTGCCTGTCCTTACGTCCTTCTTTGATGATTGAATCAACTGATTTTTCTTGTGAAACTTCCTTGTCTTGTCAATAAAAAGAAAGGCTGATTTAGGATTGGGGCTGCTCCCCTGATGGGTGGCAGTCCCTGAAGGCCTCACTGATTGTATTTTGAGCGAATTCTTTCTGTTTTCTCCATCTCGGTTACACAGAGGAATGTGTAACACTTACCACTACTGAACTGTACCCTGAAATGGTTAAGACGGTAAATCTTATGTTCTGTGTTTCTTACCACATTCAAAAAAGCCTAAAGAGACGCAACATCCAAATGCAACACATGAACCTTAATCAGATCCTGTATGTTTGTTTTTAAAAAAAGCTATGGAAATAATTTGGGGGATGAATGGAGAAACTGGAATTTGGACTAGATAAATTATTGCTCACTTTTAGGGTGTTAGATTCGGTAGGAAACCGCCCTTGTTTTGGGGCGCTGCATGAGGAATAGAGAAGGATAACAATGTCCACCAGGCATTTCCTAAGGGTTCAGCAACAAGCACGTAACACACAGCCACGTGCACTCACCACCCAGGGCTACAGACCCCGCAGCCAAAGGGGACCCCAGTCCAGCACCCCAGAATGTGCCTCAGGTTTATGGATCATTTTGACATAACTGTCACCAAGAACCAGCAGATGCAAGAAAAGCTCTAACAGGAAACGAGTTTTCCTTTTAAGGAATTTCCACGTGTGGAAGGCGTCTCCCTCTCCTGAACCAGGAAGAAGACGACTCCCACCAACTTCTAATGGAGATTCAAATCTGCGTGACAAACTCACTAAACAACCTTGTTAGGCTTCTTTTCCTGCTCACCTGCCCATAACGTGCCGCCCCCTCCTCAAGTTCAAACTCCCTTTTCCTGTTTAGCCTAAAATGGTGTTTGAAGCCAGGTTCTCACCACTCCCTTGGGTGACTCACTGCTGGGGACCCCATGTGCTCTTGTGTGATGCACATGTTAACAGATTTCTCTGTTTTCCTCTTGGTGATCTCTTTGGCTGGTCTAATTTACAGCCCCTATTGGAGAACCTAAGATGGGTGTAGGCAAAAAATTATTTTCCTCCCTATGCAGCAAATGTAGCACAATAATTACAAATGCTGAATCTATGTAGTGGTGTATGAATGTTCTTTCAACTTTTCTGTGGGTGTGAAAATTTGCCTGGGATAAAACTGAAGAATTCTGTTTGAGAAAAGTATACACCATTATTTTGTACAGAACAGTCCCCTTTCAGATTTATTCTAAATCTGATGGGAACAGTTTTCAGTGGTTGAGTATTTAGGTGATAAAGGTCTGGTTGCTATCCCTGTCAATTTATTTTGCAGTTAAAATTAAATGTGGCTTTAGAGACAGGCCCAAAGACACTGGAGGATATCGCTCACACCATTTTAAAGTGTCATCCTGTTAGTGCGCCTGTTTTCTGCTCACATGGAACTCGTGTTCCATCTTCATCGTGGCAGCACAAGGACACTCTCCAGGCTGGTGCAGAAGCCGGCAGCTCTGAGCCCACTGAGGGGAAGCAGCAGAAACCAAACACACAGATCCCAAAGGCAGGGCAGGGGGAGGCTGCTGGGGAGCGAAGGGACTGAGAGAGTGCCACCTGGGAGAGAAAATTGCACTAAAAGGGAAGGCAAAGGTGCAGACCTTTGGGACGCAGAAAGAGAAAGGGAAGGTCCAGCAAGAAAGCCGGGACAGAACACAGCAGGAGGCAGCGCCTGAACACCGCACAGGCACATGCAGGAGGACTGGCAACCTAGCCCAGGGTGGGAGGAGCAGGGCAGGGGACACTGGGCACCAGACTGTGTGGCCCTGGCCCCACGTGGGACAGGCTCGGGGTGTGGTCAGCAGCTCAGAAGTTATAAAAGCAGTTACCTTAATAGTGATGTAGTTTTTTAATGATTTGGACATTTTTTCTTCTTTGCCTTTCACGTGCAAATGGCCTGAAACAAAAGCAAAAGCATTCATTCTAACTGGGTGAGCAGAAAGAGACCTCAGGCCATCAGAGGGGAAGAGACCAAAGCTGGTGCTTCCCACACTGGACCCCGGAGCCACAGGGCTGGGTCTGCGCGTGGCCTCGGGACACCTCGGAAACTGCATCTGATAACACGTATGTGCCCGTGCACATATGCATACACGTTGCCCCCAGATCTGCACCCATGCACAGCCCTCCAGGAAGATGCAGCCAAGCTTATGCTTGTTGTACGGCCTCTGGAGCTGCGGGGGGATGATGACGCAGGTACCCCTGGCTGACTCAAACAAGAATCCACAGCTGTGACTCTGACAGCAGTGGTTCGTTTCTTCCCCTTTCCTGTGATTCAGAAACACTGATTTAATTGACTAAACAACTGAAGAAATGACCAACCTCTCATTTGACAAATCTGGCTCAGGACAACAAAGCCTGTTTGCGGCCGTTCAGAATCCGTTCAGAATCACAGAGCTGGGCTTGCAGGCCTCTAAGTGTGATGAACAGATTTTCTGTGATAGCTGCTGTCACAGGCGTACCAAGACCTCAGCACCATGTCACCCCACGTATGTGACAGACCAAAGGAAAACCAAACCCACTCAGGGACTAAATCTGAGCCTGGAATTCTTCCTGGACTGTATTTTCACAAGGTTTATCTCCAAGGGAGAGCCCTTCTGTTTCTAATAGAAGATTTTTTCTCTTTTTTGACACAACTTCAAATATAAGGGTGCTCCAAGGCTGATCTTTCTGAAAACTGCTTAAAATGTAGCTTCCAACAAGAGATATTACCTTGAATATGTAATTCTATATAATATGTCATAGACACCATGATAATTAAAATTTTTTTTCAGATAATAATTAATTTAATTAATTGTGATAAAGGCCGTGACAGAGAGTGCGTGGAGAAGTGCCCGCTGGAATGTGGTGTATCAGGGGTGCAGCCTGGGGGGTCAGGAAGAACTTTGCAAAGTAACTCTACTAAGGAGAATGGACTTGATATAAATGTTCTCTTGAGCATTGAGGGAAAAATGGTTTCAAAATAAGGAGACTACGGGGCCGGCCCGGTGGCGCACTGGAGAGTGTGCCGCTTGGGAGCGTGGTGGTGCTCCCGCCGAGGGTTCGGATCCCACATACAGACCGGTTCCCGCTCACTGGCTGAGCGCGGTGCGGGCACAACACCGAGGGTTGCGATCCTGTTACCAGTCAGTAAAAAAAAAAAAAAAGACAAAAAAAAAAAGGAGACTAGTTTTTGGCATTTTTTGTGTTTGTTTTTGGCCAAGAATTCTCCTTTTTAAAAAGATAATAAGACCAGGTCAGATGCACTGAGTTCAGCCTGGATTCCAACAGCTCTACCTGTGTTGTTGCCCTCTTTTCTTTCCTGTTTATTTTTTGCTTCCATTCTCATTTTTTTGTCTTTCTTTCCCCATTATTTTTCATAATAATTTCAATTTACAGATTTTTAAATTTTTTTCAAACTTTTAAAAACTGACAGTATCTGGAAAATGAAACACATCTGCTATGATTACGTCTTCCCGAATTCAGATGTTAAAATCCTAACCTCTAAAGTGATGGTATTAGGAAGTGGAGCTTCGGGAGGTGATCAGGTCATGAGGGCAGGACTCTCATAAATGGGATTAGTGCCCATAGGGTCCCAGAGAGCTGCCCTGTCCCTTCCACCATGTGAGGACACAGCGAGAAGATGCCGTCTGTGAACCAGAAGCCTCACCAGGCTTCGGCCACAGTGGCAGCTTGCTGTTGCACTACTCAGCCTCCACAACTGTGAGCAGCAAGCTTCCATGGTCTGTAAGCCACCCAGTTTATGGTATTTTGTCACAGCAGCCTGAACGGACGAAGACGACATCTGACACTTAGCTTTCTCTTCTGTCCATTTGCTGCAGGAGGAAGGGCTAACTCTCCCGTGTCAGGAGGCACCACTGTGCTTCCAGGATGGGGCCAAACTGGTATGAAGAAAATTCCTGCTACCTTAGTAGGTGGTAAAAATCATTTTAAAAACAGCTGCAAAACCCCCTTTTCCATCCCACATTTAAAGGTGGACAGCACCTGCCATGGTCTCGACCCCCTCTGCCGCATTACTAGCTGGCAGGGCTGGGGACATCTGCGCACAGTGCTGCTGAGGGCACTCTTTCTGACCTCTGGAGCCACAGTTCGCTATGGAGCTCAAGAGAATCCACAAGGGGCAGTAAGGTGTCTGCAGAGGGATCATCAGACGGTTCGGGGGCGATGACTTGCTGGAACTTGAGACAGGACACCATCACCTCCACTATGGACCGCAGTGCTTCACACCCTCCAGGAGGCTGAGCACGCCGACTCTCAGGGACACAATTATCTGGCCCAGGCAGAGGGAGAGACTCCTCTCCACGAGATCTCGAGTGGGGCATGTGGCTGAGGAACTGAACCCCGGGTTCCCCAGGAGTTGTTTTTGCCACTCTGCCAGCTAGTAGTGTGCACTTCCCCACAGGCACCAGCAGCACGTGGAAGGAAGCTCATGGGACTTCCCTCCTCCTGCTCAAGGAATCCACCGAGTGAGTCACGTTGCTGGCCAAGATGAAGTGGATTTGGGGTGCTAGTGAGTTCTATGCAGGGAAATGACATGGAACACTAGACAATGGCTCCTAAGTCCAAACATACCATCCAGCCAGCTTTGTCTCTGCTTTATTTATTTTTACACAACTTGAAGGCACTGCAGAAAGAGCTGGTCCTTCCAGAGACCTGGGGCACTAGGAGAGCTAAATGTGACAACAGTCCCCCGATTCCCCAGGGTGAGCTCGGGTGTAAAGAAAACACTGTCGTTTAAGTGTACGTCAGGGCAAGCAGCCTCATGAAGAAGCCAAGTGAACCCTACTGCAGAGTATAAAACTACAGAGTCTCTGCATTTAACATCACCGTGCTGGCACAACCCAATCTCCCAATTCAAGGACTTTAAGAAATGGCATTTGCTAATTCCCTGTATTTTAGATGTTGATGTTTGCATCCCACAACCCTGTCACTACTAAACACTCTATCCTTCTTCATCTCAAATACCTAAGCTGTCTGTTCTAAAATGGTAATAATTTTAGCCTCATGACCTTTACCAAAACTTGGACCTGTGAATCTTCCTGTGCGTCAAAGTGAATTCCAAAACTGCTATGCTCAAGGTACTGCTTACTGTACAGTGTTGTATCTCCTTCCAAAAACAGACAGCTGGTGTTCATCAGTTATGGTTTTTGAATAGTGAAATAGAAGGCGATACATTAGAAGATGACAGATATGTCTGGTGACAAAATGATAGCTTAAAAATGGCATATTCATAATTATCCTTACATTATACTTTTGAAATTCCACCTTAATAATTTTATTTGAAAGAAACTTGTATAGAACAGTACTCTAAAGCACTTTCCATGTTCTAGCCAGTTCCGAAAAGGTGTACTCATTCATCCAATGCAAAGCAGTTCACGTCCAAATGACTAAAATTCAAACATAATTTAAGAGACAAATCCCTTTCTTCATCTATTAACTGATCTTTGCATTTCCAAATGTAACAGTTTTGCCAATAAAGACAGAATTGACAAAATGGAAAGAGAACAAATCAGTTGAAGTCATTACTCACCAGCGTGCAGGAAGTAATTTCCCCACTGCCTGCACTGATGGAAGACCTCACACTGCGCAATCTCGTTTTCATGGTGAGGAAAAGCTAAATCTATCCCACCCGAGTGGATGTCCAGTTGGCTCCCGAACACCATGCTGCAAGAGACAGTGTGGCACAGCAGTGAAGACACCCAATCAGACAGCACATTTCTCCCAACAACAGCTTATGTCTGATCCTTCCAGCCTTTTTTACGCAATGAATAAATGGATCTCAATTTTAAATCAATTTGCATAGCAATTTAATTGATTCAAATAAAAATAAAAATCCTATTTTTACTTCATCATAAAATCCCTAATTCATAGCTTTTCTTCCTATTGAAGAAACATAATTCTTTGCTCCAGAAACAATATATGGTTTTTTAAAAACATACAAAATTACCTTTTTTTTTACTTTTGGTAAGTAGAATTTAATAGTTTCCCAACGTTGACAAGAGAGAGAACTATAAAATCCTGAGGATTTTTCACCTGGCTTTGGAACATTTAGCTATTTAATGGTCATGTATGACTAACAAGGTGACAGGATTCAAAACACACATTTTGGCCACTGCCATTTCTACTACGCTGCTACGCAACACGTTCTGGGAAGAGCTAGTGTTGTGCAAACCTGCACGTGAAAATGAAAGGGCTGATGGGGGAGTGAGGCTGGGCGCTCAGAGCCATCACCACACACGGGGTCAGGCTGCTCAAGACAAGGCAGGCGGCCCAGGCCTACCTGCAGCACTCTGGGGACCTTGGCGCAGGGGAAGGGCTGCCACACAGGCCCGGGCAGTGCCATGACCTGGGCTCTGAGTGCAGGGGGCCCAAGGGCTGGGGTGCAGACACGTGTGGACTTTCTTATGATGGTTAAAGACAGAAGTTTTCAAAGGCACTGCAACCTAGCCAAGGTCCCTTCCCACTCCACCCCCGCACAGGGAAGAGCCATATGGTGGCACTGAGCTGGATTCGCAGAAGCACGTGGCAGAGGTGCCAGGCCAGGCGCTAGGAGGGAAATTCAAATGCTGTAAGGGAGACAGTGAGCTGGGAGGACCAGGGCTGGGGACGGAACACCAGGGCCTCATTTGTTTTCATAATGAGCAATTCATTTTCACAACCATCCAAAGCACATATGGTGATGTTAAGACTTAACACAAATAAATGGTGGGGCCATGGTGTTCATTAATTAGTCTCACTATTTTAAAATAAGAAAAAGCTGACAAGAAATAATAGTATATTTTCATTATTTAGGTTTTTCAATAATAAAAAAAAAACATTTAATGGTAAAATTACACTTGAAACTTACTAAATATTTTCTAAATGCTTTAGAGAAGTTATTTGAATCTAAAAACTAAATATCTTTTCACAACCCAATTTATATCCCAGTCTTTGCTGTTAGCAACTACTTATAAACACACAGATGTAGTAACAGTATGACTGTGGGCTGGATGTTTGTTTGTTCTTAATGAAAAGTTAGTCCTATGCTCCAGAGTTAGTCGTTAGCACAAAGCACGTTATGTTATGCACTTATACAGGTATGAAGGAGGCCTTCCTACCTGGTGGAATGGGATAAACCTATGCAGGGCTGAAAACTAAACCAGTCTGGGGTCAGCAGACAGAGCACGGTGCTCTTGCAATGCTCTCACAAGAGATGATTACGCCTACACAAGCAGACACAGCCGCTGCACACACACCACCAGATACAATGACCGATGTCAGCATAACTGGATTTGTCGATCTTAAAATCTTTGGTATAACTAGTGGTTTGAAATGTCCACTTTAATCGTACTTTATTATGTTTCTAATTTTTAAAACTGCTCACTGCAATAAATATCTGCAATGAACTGACTAAGAAAATCCATAATCATATTTTAAAAACCCTCACTTCTGCAAACAGGTAACATATACACAAAGTTACTCACTGTGGATATTTATAACAGTAAAATATTGGGAACTACCTAAATGCTCATCCATAGGATACAGGCTAAATAAACGACAGTCTAATGACACAGTGCAGCACTGCATGGCCAGGAAACAAAGGATGATGAACCCAGTGACAGATGTATGAGGGGTCTTCAAAAAATTCACGGAAAATGCATACTATGAAAAAAACTACGCACGGATTGCAAAATTTTTTTGCACCAAAATACACTTGTACTAACTTGTTATAATGTGTTTCAACAGGACCTAGTTTGATGCACTAAGAAGGATAAGACATCAGTTTGGGAAAAGGCCCTATCAGAGCAGCATGAATTCTGCTACAGTTGAAACAAGAACAAATATCAAATTGATGGTGAAGCCTGGGTGGAAAAACAGTGAAGTCACTGATGCTTTACAGAACGTATATGGGGACAATGCTCCAAAGAAATCAGCAGTTTGCAAATGGATGACTTGTTTTAAGAAGGGACGGGACGATGTTGAAGGTGAAGCCTGCAGCGGCAGACCACCCACATCAATTTGTGAGGAAAAACAATAATCTTGTTTGTGCCCTAATTGAAGAGGACAAATGATTAACAGTAGAAACAATGGTCAACACCAGACATTTCAGTGGGTTCAGTTCACACAATTCTGACTGACAAATAAAGCTGAGCAAACCTGGGCCGGCCTGGTGGCGCACTGCTACAGTGCGCCGCTTGGGAGCGCAGCGGTGCTCCCGCCGAGGATTCGGATCCCACATACAGACCGGTTCCGCTCACTGGCTGAGCGAGGTGCGGGCACAACACCGAGGGTTGCGATCCCGTTGCCGGTCCCGGTCCGGTACGGGCGCTACACTGAGGGTTGCGATCCGTTGCCGGACACAAAAAAAAAGACAAAAAGGAAAAAAAAAAAAAAAAAAAAAGTTGAGCAAACCTTCTACTTGATGGGTGCCAAAACTGTTGCTCCCAGATCAGCTGCAGACAAGAGCAGAGCTTTCGGTGAAAATTTTAAACAGGTGGGATCAAGATCTGAAGCAATTCTTTGAAGTACTGTAAGAGGACGTGAAGCATGGCTTTACCAGTACAATCCTGAAGACAAAGCACAATCAAAGACACGGCTACCAAGAGGTGCAAGTGGTCCAGTCAGAGCAAGAGTGGACCAGTCAAGAGCAAAGGTCGTAACTTTTTGGGGATGTTCAAGGCATTTCAGAGGGCTAAAGAATGGTAACATCTGCTTATTATGAGTGTTTTGAGAATGTAAGCTAAAGCTTTAGCAGAAAAACACTCAGGGACAGCTTCCCCAGAGCCCTGCTCCACCACAACCAGGCTCCTGCTTGTTCCTCTCATCAGACAAGGGCAACTGGGAGAGTTTTGATGGCACATCATTAGGCATCCACCTTACAGTCCTGATTTGGCTCATTCTGACTTCTTTTTCTTAAAAGACACCCATTTTTCTTCAGTTAATAACATAAAAAAGACTACACTGACATGGTTAAATTCCCAGGACCCTCAGTTCTTAGGGATGGGCTAAATGGCTGGTATCATCACTTATGAAAGCATCTTGAACTTGATGAAACTAATGTTGAGAAATAAAGTTTATATTTTTTATTTTTATCTTTTCTATTTTTCCACAAACTTTTTGAAGTCCCCTCAGATAGTAATTCTCAGGTTATACTGTTAAGTGAAAAAAGAGGACAGAGGAGCATATATGGTAATGCTGCCTTTGGTATGCCCCTGGTGCCCCCAACTCTGCACTGGTGTGCGGGGAGCTAAACGTGTCCTGGGTGTGGTCATTTCCATTTGCACAGCTGGTCACAGTCCAGTGGAATCTCTTGCCAAACAACCTGCTTTGGGGGTGTCAGTGTCCCGACCAAACCTGCTCATGTCTTCTGATGACCAAACCAGGCACTGCCTGAGCATCCATCCGCACAGAACACACAAGGACTCCAACAAGCCTTACCTTGCGATGGCAGAGCACTCGATGTGCCAGCCGGGCCTTCCGTTTCCCCAGGGAGAGGCCCAAAACACCTCCCGAGGCTTGGCTGCCTTCCACAGGGCAAAGTCGCTGGCATGTCGTTTGTCAGAATCAGCTGCCAAGAACAAACGGTTAATCAGCAGGGGATCTAAAGCAGTCAAACCCACAGACTGTTGCAAACCATGATGCAGGAAGCACACCCCCAAGACTGTCCTTCTGGTGAGTAACCTCACGTTTTCTCATTAGCACAGTTTTCTTTCCCTGCGTGACGGACAGAAGGACTACCAGATACGTTCATCCCAAAGATGCCAGAGCATGAGGTCCATGTGCAGGGAGGCCAGCGGGACGGAAGGGGCAGGATTTCAAGTACAGAGTGATGCTGTTTTCCAAGGGGTACCCTGCACTGAGCCTTCTCAGTTGTTCTAATCTGTCTTAGGAGAGAGCTCCACTTAGCAGTAACCAAGTTTCAGAGAAATTTTTCCCAAAAAAGATAGCAATCATATAGAGTGAAAAGGAAATTACCAAAGAGTATCAGTCACACTCCTGGAGAAGAAAACTCAGAAGAGGAAGATTAAACGACGTGTTCACAGTTATGCAATGAGACAATACCAGGCTCTCCCTGTTCCAGAATGAAGAAAACTGAGGCCCTCGTAGAACTCTCAGAATGTATTACACCTGATCTTTAAAGGGCTCCCTGCCCCATTTTAGCAAATCCTACAGATAACCTTGGTCCTCGACTAAGTGCTGGATGTTAATATCCACCCCAACACCACTGGCTGTCATGAGGCTGTCGCTGCTTACAAACAGTGCACACAGCAACAGGAAGGAGGACCTGCAGGTCAGCTTGAACGCTCTTACACGTACCAAGCATGACACGCAGCCCAGAAAGTGCACGAGAGAAGCGCCAGCACAGAGTGAACACAGCGCATGACCCGCCAAGGGAGGGAGATGCCACGGCCCAGCTTCGCACAGTTAGTACAGGCGGGGTCAGCAGGAACGGACAGGAATCCAGCAGGTGAGCAGAGAAGAGGACAGCTAGCCATGCTGCAGGAACAGGACCGCCTGGACAGAGGCCACATGAGACTGCTTGGTGTGAAAAGGAACACACCCCAATATGAGTATGCTCTACAGTAAAACCGCCATTCCCTAAAGCACACCTTATTTTCCACATTCGTAAACGGTCCCTTTCCTGCGTGCCAGATTAGAATGCAGACATGCAGCAGCAGCTGCCCTGCAGGGCTGCCTGGACAAGGTGACCAGCTTCTCCTGGGCTTCCTCAACACACTTTTGGAGCTCCTTTGTGGAAACAGCCTTTGAATAGTCTCAATGGAGGTCAATTCCCTTGAAAAGGAAGGTCTGCAGGGCGGCTGCCCGGTTGGGCCAGGTGAACAGGGCCAGGTGACTGATCTGTGCTCAGCAAGATCCACTGCACAGTCTGACCAGGGCAGGTGGACTCCATGTGTGCAAGGCCCCAGACACCCTCCGCCTGTGGGCACTGATGCCAGCATTTCCTCAAACTCTGATTATTAAAGATGTTGAATGTCCCTGGTGCAGATGCTGATACCTTTCCTGGGCTGGGCTGTACAGGGCATGTTTTCATGACTAGTGAAATAACTGGACTTTAAAGAAAAATTAAATAAGTCTCTGGACAGCCAAGCAAATGGAACAGTTCATGCATAACACATGAAATATTAGAGAACTGTCACATTTTAATAACAATGCCTTATGCTGGGAGAAAATGGGGTGATTAAGATACATAAGGACAAAAAACTGGAGCCAAGGATTTTATATCCAGCCAAACTGACTTTCAAGTAAAAAGGCAGAGCACTGTTATAAAGGGCAAAAGTTCAGGGAATATTGTTCCCAAGAAAGGGTTCTTGCTTCAGAAACTGCGGGGGAATGAGCTGCAGGAAATAAACGGTCAGGGAGCAGTGGACACGGGCACCGGCGAGAGCGGAGGCTGGACGGGGTGTGCAGGGCAGCACCATGGGTGGAGGATGTTCTACGGGCGGACGCAGGGAACCATGCTCACAGCACAGGAAGAGGGGACGGCATGTACAAAGGAAACTTCGAACTATGTCAGCCCTCGTGAAGGGGCTGCAGGACGGGGGTGTGGGAAAAAGCACACGGGTGTCCACTGGATACCCGATCACATCTGTGTCCCTAAAGACCAGGACTCGCCCCTTGGGGAAAGTGAGCTGCAAATGTGAGACAGAAGCAGGTAGGTGAACGTGCAGGCCTGAATGTGATAATCAGTATGACCTGATGTAGCATCTTATCTTACACAGAGATGCATGTATGTTTACTTAGTTCCTCTGTCCACTGAAAAGGCCTGCAGAACAGTGACTGATGGCAACAGTGACTAACTGCAGGAAGGACCATCCTCAGTGCCCACAGTGTGTCCTTGAAATACCCTTTCCCACCAAAAGAAAAGCAGGGCTTCTGGGAGAAATGGCTTACTCCAAGACTTTGGCCATATCAAATGGTGGGAGAAAACTGCAGAACAGAGCAGGGCTTGCTCAGAGGACTGGAGCCAACCTAAAGATTCTCCCCTGGAGAAAGGGGGACAACTCGAGGACCAGTGAGGACAGCAGTGGCAACAAACTGAGACACAGCACATGTGTTTAAGTCCACCAGCTCCTAAGTATGGGGAAAAAAAACCCGATGGCCACCTCCAGAGGATGATCTGGAGACTAAGTCTTTATTTTGAAAGTTGATACATAAAGAAAAGTCCAGAGCATTTGTCCTGTCTCTCCTATACAAACCACACCCCTGGGCAACCACATGACCATCTGCCTACACAGAAGCACTCCCATGGAAAAGCAGAGAAGAAAGGACAGGACCAGGATGCCATCCTTGCACAGCCACTCTTGCATCACGGACCTGAGCCTAGAACAGCAAGCTCTGCTATACAGAGACAGGCCATCTGTGAAGCAGCCTTCCCCAGAAACTCAGAACTGACAAAGCCTCTAGATTAAATGTCCACTTTGCAAAAACACCGAGGACAGAGGAGAGTGGTATATACCATCACAAGCCCAGAATCAGCAAAATGCCAACTGAGAAAACTCTGAGACATGAAGTGAATTGCAAGGAAAGAGAGTGGGGCACAAACATACAGATTAAAAGCATTCTAGACGACATAAAAACATAAACCAGTGAAGGCTAAACTACATTTGGGGACACACATTTGGGTAGTAACATGGCTCAGAGAGGTGAACTTGTGACCATGGGGACACTGGTCGCTCCCAGGGACTGGTGGGAGGGTTGGCGGCTGGGCTGGGGCAGGGGGCCCACTGCCACTGTCTCCTCTTGCTGGGGCTCACCACAGGGGCTCCACCTGACAAAATTCACTGATCTGGCATTTCTTATGTCATTTTGGTTGTTGGGTTTTTACAACAATTTTTAAAGTTTTAAAAAAAAACACTATTGCTTCTAAAATAATATACCAAGGCATCACATTTTTTCATTGTGTGTAAGAATGAGTGGTTTTTATTATCTTTGTTTTGCAGAATTATATTTCCTAATTTTGTACCATTATTTATATGTTGCTTTTTTTTTTTTTTTTTAAAAAGATGACCGGTAAGGGGATCTTAGCCCTTGACTTGGTGTTGTCATCACCACGCTCACCCAGTGAGCAACCGGCCATCCCTATATGGGATCCGAACCCGTGGCCTTGGTGTTATCAGCACCGCACTCTCCCGAGTGAGCCACAGGCCAGCCCTTATATGTTGCTTTTGAATATGAAAATAATTCTAATTTTAAAAAGTATTGCTGCAAGGATACGGAGCGACAAGAGCTCTGGTTCACTACAGCAGGGATGCTGAACCGTGTAGCTACTGGGGAGGACAGTTTGGTGGTTCTTACAAAACTAAACACTTTAACTGTATGATCCAGCAATCACACTCCTTGGAATCTACTCAAAGGCGTTGGAAATTTACATCCACACAAAAACTTGCACATGGATGTTAACAGCAGTTTTATTCATAACTGCTGAAACCTGGAAGCAGCCAAGACGTCCTTCAGTGCGTGAATGAATAAACAAGCTGAGGGAGCATCCAGACAATGGAATTTTATTCAGTGCTAAAAAGACATGAGCTGTCAAGCCACAGAAAGACATGGAGGAACCTCGAATGCCTATTAGTAGGTGGAAGAAGCCAATCTGAAAAGGCTACGTACTGTATGATTCCAACTACATGACTTTCTGGAAAAGACAAAACCCTGAAGACAAATAGTATCCTTCTAAAATTACTTTTAATTTAGCTCTACATATTTATATATGATAACATATGTATGTGCATTTAATACAACACCAAGACCTAGAAGAGTGTTAGTATGATCCCGCCTGTATGCATGTTCCCACACTCAAAGAACACCCGGGAAGAAACCAGGAGACTGGGGAGCAGGGAGGAGGCCGGAACAGAAGGGGCGGGGTGGGACAGGAAGACGTTTCACTTCTGTTCAAGATTTATGCTCCACAGGTTTTGTCATGTCAAAGAAAACAAATTAAATTTAAAACATGGCTAAGATCAGCAGATGGCCACTGTCTGAGCGAGCGGGGGTCCCGACCCTGGAATCTGGGATGCCAGGCAGAGGTTCGGGCCATGGGGCCGGGCTGGGTCAACCCACCTGGCTCTCCAGCTGGACCTGGGACCACGCCGACCAGCCTGCCGTACTCGTCTCCTCTAGACTGCAGGTCGAAGTAGACATTGCCTGTTTCACAAAGGGAATTATGAATTCATCACCTCTCAGTCTGAAACACCAGCACCTGTACAAGCTTAGCATCTAAGAAGAAATTAGAATTTAAATGCAGAACATGGCATTTGGCCTTCATGTGGCCCCTTTTACTATGCTTTTAAGCAGGAATTAAAAGCAGCAACAATACATACATATTATAGAAGTATGCATTTGGGCACATCAGGAACATACCAATGTGAAAACACACACGTAAGTTCTTTGTAAAATATTGAGACAATTCTTTTTAATCAGAAAAAGAGAAAAACAAGTGCTATCACCGACCCTTATTCAGCTCTTGGGCTTTATGTTACACACCAATTAACAAAGACACTATTTCTTAATCCAGGTATCTTCTGAGACTACCTTTTCACTTAGATTAAAACCAGCATCTGCACACTGGATGCACTCAGAGGCTGTTCTTTTGCTGAGATCTCTTGGTCCACGTTTTCAAAAGGTCAGAGACAGTCTCCCAGAGACCACACAAAGCTGGGCTGACCCTGGCCACTCTGGTTATTAAGTTAAGGCAGTTCTGTTGAGCTGAGGAGGACACTATTGAGAAGAACAACCCCTGCTCCCCTGGGGCCACAGCCCCCAGCTGCTGAGGATTCGAGCCATTATCAACATCACAACAGATCTGCATTCCCAAACGGGCCCCACCAACCACGTTTAACTCAGGCATCACTACAGCCCAAGCAGGGGTGTGATTTTTAACCTTTACAAGTCATTGATTTTTAACCTTCACATTCTTTTTACGAATGCAGTTACTAATTCGTGTCTATACCATCCCTACTGGGAACACTGGTCCTGAAAACAGGCTATTTTAAGAACAAGGAAGCTTTGTGACCGGCCAACACAGGCAGCACCCACGCACCTGCAGTGGCCTTCGCTCGTTTGGGATCGTTCGGGCTTCTCCAGCACCACAGCCACTGGTGGGAGGAAAACAGACAGAGCGAACCAGCTGACCAGTACCTGACCTAAACCCTGCGGTGTCCTTCCTGGTCACTGGGAGTTAGTTACTGAGCTGGAGTTAGGTGCTGGGAATGGCCCAGAGAAAGCAGAAGAGCCCCTCACTGCCTGAAGGGCTGCTTTCCATGAAGTCAGGATGCAAGAGCACCCTAAAATGCTTCAGCAGAAGAGAGGAGCTGCCCCCTCACACAGGAAACACTGTCCCTAGACTTTACATCATCAATTTGCTGAACAAATTGTTTTTCACAAATAGTTCAAAGATCAAATGATCAGCCAAGCCCTTGTGGAGCCATCACAAAGTCCAAATTTCCGGAGTTTGAGTGAATGTAAGGATATTTTGAATTAATTATACTTATATTATCACTACAAATTTACAATAAAACATAGTAATAAAACAATGAAACAAACAGCACTCATTTGCAATGCATGTTAAAGTGAGAAAACCCCAAAACACCTCATGAGTTTATTTTCTAAAGCGGAAGTGCACGCTTGCAGGTCTCATTTCAAGTTACACGATGGCAGGAAAATAATCCCTGTGTTTTCTGGAGTAAACTCCAGTTCAGTCACCTAAGCCCTTTAAAAAAAGTTTTCCTTGAAACAAAATCTAGATCTACCAAATCAGGTAAAGCAAAAAAGCAGCACTTCCATCTGCACAGGCCACAGAGGGAGGGCACATCGTATTCTCCCGGAGCTCTCGGGAGGACCCGGGGGAAGGCACTTGGAAGCTGTGGACAGTGTCAGCAGAGTGCTTTCTACTTTGCAACAAGCATTTAAGTACCTGCATATCTGCAGCCCTGGGCTGGGTTCTCTAAAAGTTATTCAATAAAAGCAAAGGGTTTTTATAGCCTGAGAATTTGCAATCTAGATAGGGCAAAATATGAACACACGAACTATCAGGCGGAGGCGGCACAGAATTGGCTGCCAACTGGTATAGTACAGACATCGAAACTGAGAAAGTTCACTTCCGCTATGGCTGGGAAAGAAAACCTCATGGGAAAGAGCAGTTTTTGGTTAGGGTTTGCAGGATACTTAGGATGGATTTAGATTTAGAAAGAAAGACTGGACAGGGGGTGGTACCACTGAATTCAAGACTCAGTCACAGAAGGAACAAAAAGCCAGGATGCCAGCCTCACCTGGGGGCCACCAGGCAAAGAGAAGCCCCTTCAAACCAACAAAGCTGACCCAGCTGGTCTCTTGAAAAAGTCCACGAGAGGAAAAAGTGAGGAGACTGTTGTAGATTAAAAGAGCCTAAAGAGACATAACCACGCACAACAAAAACCCTTGATTAGATTATGATGGGGGAAGGGTTCAGCCAGAAAAGAAATTAGGAGGACAACCAGGTAAATTTAACAGGGGGGGAACATGAGGTACTATTAGGGAATTATCAGTTGTCTTTGGTCTAATAATGACATGGGTTCCTTTTGGTCAGAAATGCACGGGACATGTTGAGGGACTCACACGTTAGAACGGCAGTAACTTAATGAAGAAGGACGCGCCCACACAGGGATGAACGACCGGAGCTGACCTCTAACAAGAAGGCAGTGGGTCTCCAGAGGTCCTGCTTCTGCCCCCAGCTTTTTCTTAGGAAAACTTCTAAACAGAGCTGGAAGATGACTGCCATGAACACCTGCACACCCTCCACCGAGAGGCCACGACTGCTACCCAACGAGCTCTCCAGGTGTCCACCACTTCCTGTGACTGCCGAACATATTTTTAGAAAGAACTGACTCAAGTTATGCAGAGACACCTACTTTAGAAAACCCCACAACATTTTTTGCTGCAGGAACCACATCAAAACAGTAAAACATTCGGCACATTCCAAGAACTCATAAATACACGTCCAGTTTCTCAAAGCCCCATCAGTGCCACCCAATGATCAGTCTCAAGGACGGAAACCCTACCTTTTGCTGTTGAATACGCATGCCCTCGAGCAATGATTCCTTCAATGAAAGAAATGATCCGAGGAATATTTTCAGTTACCCTCACGTACACGGTGGGTGGGAGGACCTGGAAGAAAGCGGAGGAGACGCGACTGCTTCCATCATTCCCAAGCCATGGCCTTCAAGGATCAAGTTTGTCATCCTTGTGGCAAGAAAACCGGCCACACGCTTACCTTCAAGGCTGCCATGTCTTGCTTAAAATCTTCCTCATACAGACTGGCGAGAGAAGCGGGTGAAATACTCATCTGCAGAGGAGAAGACAAGCACACTCCTAAGTCTGCAGTATGCACAGCAGAACCTCGCAGAAGCAGCGGCCACAGCACGATGCCCGGGGCACCCCCACTTCTCCCGGCATCTCCGCAGACGGTGTGGAGCCTCAGTGCCCCACTGCCCCTCCTGGACGGGGCATTAACTTTAGGTCTTAAAATTACAGCAGCAGCTTAGCTCCTTGAAAAAGATTATTAACCTTGTTTTCTAGTGAGACAGAAACAAGGAAGAAATAGTCATGATATCCATTACATAATAAAAAACAAACCAAAACACCTCCACTTTTCTAGACCATGGCAAAATCAATCTAGTCTGCATAATAACAGGAAACTTGAGTTTCTATCTTATCCCTTACCCCTCACGAGGAAAAAAAAAGTCAAAAATACATTAAAAAGGCAATCTCTAAAGAAAAATTTTGAAAGTAATTTAACACCCTGAAACAACAAATTTAATGGGGTATTAAATCCCTCAGGTCCCTTGGCTGGGCTTCTGGAGATGGGTAAGACCCAAAGCAGGACAAATTCTGAACACAGGTGCACATGGGGACACATATGTACAGCTCTGCTGCTTCTCAAAGGACACAGGACACAAAACTAGGCTCATTTGTGTGATTTACTACTATCCAACAGAAATCCCGCTGTGAACAGATGCACAATACATGGAAAAGCTCTGAAACGGAACCAGGTTTCATCCTCGGTGACCTTCCACAAGCCACCCACAAGCCACACGATTCAGCCAGCATGTACAAAGCACCTACCGTGTGCCACGCTCCCTTCCCACCTGCACTACATGCAACCCTGTGAAACAGGTCTCCCATTTAACGGGCGAAGTTCCTCTCCAGAATATTAAGAAGCTTTCTCAAGAAAAATGCCAAACGTGGGACTGGTTGGCCAACCATGCACCTGAGGCCCACATTCCTCCTGGCCCTGGGCACTAAGATGGTACAGTCACCCCAGAAACCACGACCAACGAATGCTCACTGAAGAGAAATCTGGTGAATGACTCGTTGCTACTCAGGTGTCTTTTTAGCTTTGTGGTCTTGGGCAAATCAACAAACTAAACCTTTCAGCCTTCGGTTTCCTTGCAATGTGGAGATGATACCACCTAATAATCCCTCTTCGACAGCTATGAAGATTCAACGCATATACCAGCAAGACAACTTTGTAAAAGGAAGATGCTACATGAATATCACTGTTCAAGAGATAAAAGACATAGCAGCTAGCTGGTGCTTCAATACATATCAGTCCCCTTCCTGGGGTATAGCTTTGTAGGAAAACAGATCTTTTAAAAAAGAAATCAGTTAACTTACATCTATCCAGAGGACAAAAGACAAAACAAAAAAGTCTAAAAATGCAACGTCTTCTTGCCACTTTGGAAGTTTCAAATACTATACCATTTTGGACCTGAAGATCAGCAGGTTGCTTTTGTTTATCCATCTTTATTTTTCTGCACAGGTAATTCATTCCCAGGAGAATCCAACTGACATAAATTGGTGCTGGAAGCAGCTTCCCTCCCAGAAGGAAAACACTGTGGCCAGTGCGTCACAAGCAGTGCGTCACTACGCCCTCTTTAATATTCTTCTTTTACAGACTTTTCCTATTCTTGCTTTTTTTGCTGTTCTCTATGAACTTTAGAATTAATTTATCTAGTTCTGGAGGGAATAATCATACATACGAGGGTACTTCAAAAAGTTCGTAGAATAACTGAATTAAGGATAACGCGAATCTTTCCATGAACTTCTTGAGTTTTTTGAAGTACCTTCATACATATGAACACACACACACACACACACACACACACACACTTTTAAATCGCTCACCAAGTGTAACATTCCCCAAACAAATAACTCTCCCTCTTCTACTCTGGCTTTTCTGGCTCAAACAGCAGCACTGTTGTCCACAGACAGCATGAAAGACCATGAACTGTAGATGGACACCAATCTACTGCTGCTGGTGTTGGGAGAGGGAAATCACACTCTGAAAGTCAAATTACTAAATTTAATTTTTAAGCAGAGACCTTACCACGTATTGGGACAGAACCGTTCTCTCTCATTTGCATAGAACAAACCATAGGAGATAGGTGCTAGAATGCATGCCTGGTCCTCATTATTTCAGATTATATTCTAGGTCCCCCTCATTACTGTAAATCCTTTCACATTAGCTCTCTGCCCAGTAGGGAACCCCACTGGGCCAGGCCCTCAGTACTCAGACTGAGTGTCCAAGGTTTCCTGAACTTTCCACCTTGTTCCCAGAAAGCCAAGACAATGCAGGCCTGTGTCCTGAGGCACAGAAAGAGGAACTTTGGCTGGAATCACTCTGAGACATTGATTATCATTTGTCTTAACATAAAATGTCACTATGCAAATATATCACACCTCTTTTAATTCCTACCCCAGACTTGTTAAAAACTCCTGTGGTTTTTATCTCTGACAAAGTATAAAATTGTGCCAAAAATTAAAGTTAAGGGAGCGATTCAGGAAGTGTAATATTATAATTTCAAATATTTTAAAAACAAGTCTTGGAGCAGATGGCATGAAACATATCACCATCATTAAAAAAGCCCGCATTAGAAGCAACCCAAATGTACACGGATGCAAGAATGGATTATGAAAACATGGTCTCTCTGTACAGTGAGATATTACTCAGCTCATGAAATTCTGACACATGCTACAGTGTGGATGGACCTTGGAGAAATTACGCTATGTGAAAGAGGACAAATCCTGCAGGATTCCACTTATATGAGGTACCTCGAGTCTTCAGATCCAGAGACAGAAAGTAGAATTGTGTGTGGCGGGGGTGTGGGCACATGGGGAGTGAGTGTTCGATGGGGGCAGAGCTTGAGTTTGGACAATAAAAATGTTCTGGAGATGGATGGTGGTGATGGCTACACAACAGTGTGAATGTGCTTAATGCTGATGAAGTGCACACTGAAAAATGGTTAAGTGGTACATTTTATGTTATAAAAAATGGCAAAAAAAATTTTAATCCTACCTTCAAAAAAAAGCTTATATTAGATAAAAATAGCTTTTTTGCTAAATACTAAAGAACAGACGTCTTCATAACTATGGTTTTCACATACATGCCATATCATATTGAAGTAAGACACTATGTTGAGAACAGAAGCTACTCAATACCACGTCAGGATCTTTTTCATATTCTAACCATTACAGCATTTAAAAAAGTCGATAGCCAGGGCATCCGTGAAATAATACCTCACCTCCCTGTGTCCCCAGGGCTGGCTGCCTCCTCGCTCCTCAAGTTCTCTCCTCTTGGACCCTGGTTCTTCCTCCACTTCTCTGATGGCCATGCTCCTACCCCTTCTCCTCTTGTCTCCTCCAAGACATCCTCCTGGTACCCCAGTTCCTGCCTCTCTCCCCAAGGCCTCCTTTTCTTTCCCACTGGGCCCCCAGAGTTCGCCTAGCCTCTTGGCCTCCGCTGGCTGCCTGCCACCAGGACGCTGGGACCCACTTTGCCACCTCCGATGCTGAAGATCCACAAAAGGCCTGAATTTGCCAGCTGCCTACTGGCAGATCAAAGTGCTAGACTTCCCATGCCTCTACCCCAGGCTGCATTTCCAAATACCAGCTCCCTCCATGTGGCCCTGCACTCACTCTCAACCCCAGACACAGGCCACTGCCTTCTACATCCAGCCCACCAGACCCTCCACTGTTGTCGACCAGTACCGAAGGGGAGATGGTGGGAAATGAAGAGACACACTTTATGGGGTCAGGAGGACCTTACAGGATGCTGACCTGTAAGGCATCCTAGTTTATTTTAAGTTCCTTTTTATAAGCCAGTGAAAATAACAAATCGTACTGATTAAATCAGTTATGTCTGGTACCAAGCTATTTATAGAACATTTTCAGCTGCCATGGGACCTGAAGGTTCATAGCTAACTACTTATCAACAAAATAAGAACATAAGTTTCTCATTTACAAAGCTTCCAGGGTCCTGGGTTCAATCAAAGGTCAGACCTCGAGGGGAGGGAGAAGGGGAAAGTAGGCAAAAGGGATGCCAGCCTTGCTGGCTTCCCTAGAATAGCAAGGACTTTGTCAGCTTGCTATTTAGTACCCCACACTCCACTGCTAGGGTTCAGGATGTGAGGAAATACATTTAAGCTGGAACCAACACTCTGCACTGCCAATAATTTCTCTCAACAATCTGACTTTAAGAAAAGTGATGAGACTTATAAAATAAACCCTTCCCCTCCTTTGACCTAGTAGTTCCACTTCGGGAAATATGTATACAGCAACACTGTTTTTAACAGCTAGAAACAATACAAATAGTCAACAATCAGGGAGCAGCTACGTGAACTGCTCAATAGCCATACACAATGGGATGCTATCTAGTTATTAAAAAGACAAATCAGTAGAAGATAGGAAGACAGTTCCCTCAGATAGAATTTTCTCCAAGGACTTCTCACACTATTCCCTGAACCAACCTGTTGATTTGACAATGACAAAGTTAAACCTCCTTTCAGACAGGCAGGGTGTGCTGAGAGGATGGAAGGAGGAAGGGAAGCCACAGGAACAGACAAATGCAGTGATTCAAACCTCACTGACTTAAAATGCACATATGTACACACACACTTCAAAAAATTCATGGAATACTGTATTATTTTTTAATTCTATTTTTTCACAACCTTTTGGAAGTACCCTCGTGTACATGTGTATGTGTGTGTGCATATATATGTATCTTTTTAAGAAATCCAGTCAATTTGTTTAAAAAGCATCACTACAGTTTGAATGTCTATTCTCCCTAGAACTCAAGCTGAAATCAAATTGCCAAGTATTAAGAAGCAAGCATTTAGGAGGTGATCAGGCCATGGGAGCTCCACCCTCATGGGTGGGTTTAATGCCTTAGCAAAAGGGCCTTGCCACGGTTTCCTTCCCTTCTCAGCCCCTCCCCACCCGCCATGGGATGAAGCAGCAGAAGGCCCTTGCAGGGGCCGGTGCCTTGGCACTGGGCTTCCCAGCCTCCAGAACTGTGAGCCAACACACTTCTGTTCTTTACAAATTACCCAGTCTCTGGTGTTCTGCTACAGCAGCACACACAGTTTATGACAAACGCCTTCTGATTAACCAGGCTTCAAAAAAGTACATTGGAAAACTAAATGAGAAAGTGTGCTTTGAATGTTTCAGAGAGCTGCCTATCAGGATGCCCAACAGGTGCTGGCCACAAACAGCAATGAGAACAGGCACAGGATGTTGCCAGCTGCTGATGCTGGGTGATGGGTACACGGGACTCATTATGTTATTCTCCCGGCTTCACGTGTGTTTGAAAATGCCCACCATAATAAATGTTTGACAAAAAGCAGTGTTAAATGGCAAAGGATCACAAGACTGCATGTAATGATAACTGTTCACATCAAAATTAGGTCAGCTGAACTTAAATTCCTTCATCAGATTCAAGAAGAGGAAATATGAAGCCGGTCATCCTGACTGATATGTAAGTGATTAGACTGTTTGCGTATTACACTCTAACACTGAATCATGACAATGTGCAAAAACACTCAGAGAGGATGGTGATTAGAAAAAGTGCCTTTACAGCGACCAGTGGAGAGAGATACCTCAAGACAGGATGTTGGGCAAAGAGCAACATTTGCTTAGTATAATTTTTCTTAGAAAACACCTCCTCACCAAAAGGCAAAGGGTCCCACAGAGCCTCTCTGGCAGGGCAGTGTGCAGGCAGCTGGGCCCCAGCCAGCTGGGGAGCCCAGGGAGGTGCCCTAACATCCCATCCACCTACTCTGAAGGTCTGTGCCACCTGGAGACTGGCTTTAGCCTTCGACACTCTTCTGTAAAATGGGAAAACACCCAATGGATGCAGGCTGAGGGTCACCGTATGAAATGAAAGTCTTATAATCTCTGTGACTGTCAAGTACACAAGACAGGAACAGTGTGAGGATGTAGGAACTGCTGCAGACTGAGGAGACACAACAGAGACCCAGGATTCTGAAGAGCTCCTGGACGGGAAAGGAAGAAGAGGTGCAGCTGGGACTGAGGGCAACACCTGGCTGGCCTGCAGGCCGGTGGCTGCATTATCCATTCCAACATGTTGCACCCATGCCCAGTACTGACGGGAGGTGCCCTGCGGTGAGGTGACTGTCCTCATTCCTGAAGATGCACAATGGAATATGTAGGGAGGATGAGGCAGCGTGCTGGGAAAAGTCTATGCACAGAGAGCAGATGACGGCGCGAGCACGATAACGTGACTGCAGCGAGGAGAGCAGGCAGAGTGGTGCAGGAGTGCTTCGCACTGTTCTTGCAATTTTTCCGTGAAATTGAAATTATTTCCAATTTTTTTTAAAATCTCAAATAAAACATGTTTTATAAAAGTACAATAAAGGGCTGGCTGGTTAGTTCACTTGGTAAGAGCACTGTGCTGATAACACCAAGGTCAAGGGTTCAGGGTTTGTATCCAAAAGTAACAGCACAGTCAGGTCTGCTCTGCCTAGCACACAGGGTTCCTCTGAGACTCAGCACAAAAGCACTTTTGAAGCCATCAAGAAACACAGAAATAAAAGCATCCTTAGCAGAAATACAAATATGTCCAAGGACAAGGAGCAGGGGCTGGACTCCTGCGGTAAAGAGACAGCACGTTACTGCCCCAGCAGGCTGAGCGGTCCAGGGCAGTGGCTGGAGGTCCAGGCCAGGACAGCAGCACAGGATGAGGCAGAATTCAACACACCTCAGCGCCCTTCACCAGGATGGCCGCGCCTACTCTGATGACAGTCACTGTCTCATTCATTTGACTACACTCTCTGGGCCAGGTAAGGATAATAAAATGTGAGAACTACTTGTAAGATACAAATAAGACAGCTGTCAGGTGGGGTAAGAACAATAATCAATTGAGTTATCAATATACGTATATCTTCAATGCTTACCTCATTGGCTCTTTTGATTATTTTATCATCCACGTCTGTAATACCCATCACCATGACTATGTCGCATCCAAAAACCTTAGTTAGGATTCTGCGAATTATATCAAATCTAACATAGGAGCTGAAAGAAAAAAAAATGTTAGAACGTCTTTAGTACACAAAGTCATCATTATTATTACCTTTTAAATGTATTGTATTGTAACATGCTGTTATATAACTTCAACTGTGTAATATAATTGACAGTTCAAGTGAAGCCAGTAAAGGAAAAGCCTTTACTGACTTGCCCACCATCTTCCTGCCCACAGATCCCCATGAGAAAGGTAATGTGTCAATTTCAGGACATAACATTAGCATCTTCATTTTAGAGCTGTTGTTTAAGTGAGTTTACATCTATTTAACTGTGTAAAAGTTCACTCACAATACAGTATGATACAATACCCAGCAGACCTGATTGTGCTTTGTTTGTCTATCTGTTTTGGATCCGAACCCAAACCTTTGACCATGGGTTATCACTAGGGAGGTTAAACTACCGAGAGCTTTTACCATTTCTGTTCATGTTCTAGAAAAAATCTAATTTTTCACTATAACAAAACAGAAACAAGAAAATAATAACAAATCAAGACAGGTACAAGGGGTTGGCCAGATAGCTCAGCTGTGAGGGTGAAGCATACATTTATAGAGAGCTGAGTTCAAGGAGAGGGTGGTTAGTATGCGGGGCAGTGGCTGATTGGTTGGAAGGGCGGGTGATGATTTTGATAGGCCATACTTTGGCTCCGGCAGGAATGTTAGGACCCGGAAGAGAAGCCGGAAAGGCACCATGTTTTAGGGAATGTCTCCTTTGGGGTTTTATGGGCCCTACAGCTGAAAACAGCAAGTCCAGAGTTCAATCCTTGTATTGGCCAGCCCCCCCCCCCCCCCCAAAAAAGAAAAAAAGGTATGATCCTATCAAAGCTGTATAAGATTACTACTAAGAATGTATACCCTACAGTGGAACGTTAAAATGCCAGCTTATTTATATACTACCCTGGGGTAACTCAGACTTTTAAAACCAAAAGGGTTTAAAGTACATTTAAAATCTCATGCATCTATTTTCACATAATAGCAAGGCTAAAATTCATGGTCAGCTAGTTTCATGCTCATCTCTGTCATTCATGTGGCCTCTCTAAATCTGAGTTCATAAAATCATTTTCTCTGGGGAAAAATAATCCTAACCATGTCATTATGTCACTTTAACTCCCACAAGTACCCACCCCAAACACAGCTGAGGCCAAATCTCAATTCTAGTGACAAGACTATCTCTG
This sequence comes from Galeopterus variegatus, assembly GCF_000696425.1. Lineage (NCBI taxonomy): Eukaryota > Metazoa > Chordata > Mammalia > Dermoptera > Cynocephalidae > Galeopterus > Galeopterus variegatus. The sequence goes on along the minus strand of NW_007726298.1, from coordinate 739,254 downwards.
AAACTCCTCGCCAAGATATTTAACCTCTTAAAGCCTCAGTCTTCTTATTTACAAATGAGGCGAAACTCCACTAACTCACAGGAATGCTGGGCATCATCTCAGTGCCTGTGCAGCACTAATTCTGGAAACACACACTAGTATTACCAGTATCACCACTATGTCCTTAATCAATCTCGAGTTGGGAAAGATTCTACAAAAAATGAGATTTCAAGGAAAAGATTAAGAGGAACTTAAAAGAAAACAAGAGTCGAGTCACATATTTGGCCCAGAGGAGCTCGGGCTGCGTCCCAGGACTGCGGTGGGAAGCGTGGGGCTGCTCGGCAGGCAGGGCTTCAGGTCTTGGGCAACTTGAGGCTCTGCGGGGCAGCAGGGGGCTGCGACCACAGTGGCCATACCACACACCCAGCCCCACAGGTACCAGGCAGCCAGTCAGACGAACCCAGCATCAGCTTCCTCTGTGACTCCACTGTAAACTTTGTGTGACCGTCAGCCAGGCTCTTTCTGTTCTAGGTCCCTACTTTCCCAAACGATCGGGAGATGGTGCTCATCTGGATGACTGCTAAGATTATTCTTACAGCTCAGTTTTCATTCAAAATACTTCAATATCACTCAATCTACTATGAGACAAAAGCCAAACACTTCAGGCCAGATAACGCAGCCCCCTTGCCAATCTGGCCCCAACCAACCCCTCCTTTTCCCTACTCCTCCCCTATTAGAACCAAACTGGCTGATTTGGTTTCCGCAAATAGCATTCGTGCCCCTTTGCCAACCTCTCCTGTTAAAAGTTAGAGGCCACTTCCCAGGGAGTCTTTTTCTACTGCACTGAGCCCTACCCATCCTGTGAGTTTTCTTCAAATTCTGCCCTTATGCAGCAGGTGCTGTGCTCACCCCTGCCCTGCCAGAGCTGAAATAATTAAGTCATAATGATGAAATTAAATTATTAGGCAAATAACCACTGAAGCAGTTGCAGAACTAAGACAACCGTGGAAAGGATGGGAAAGGGATGACACTGTGAGAGTGTGAAGCAGGGCAGAGGCGGGCAGGGAAGCCTCTGCAAGCCGGGGACAGTCCAGGCCAGCAAAGGCCTGCATGGTTTCTGGCCGGGCTGAAAGGACAGTTCAGGTGAGAGTCCCAGCTCGTGCCAGCCCCTCAGAAAGCTCGGCATGGACAGAGCTTATAACATTCATTCAGCTGTGCACTTAAGACCTGGACTCTTTTCTACATTTGTAAGGGCAAATACAGGTTAAAACTGTAATGCTTGATTCTCTTAGATGAAAATAAGAGAAAAGACACCCCCTCTTTGTCTTTTAGAATTTCTTTCTTAGTCTTTTTTGAATATATGTAAATCTTTGAAATGGCTAAATAAGCATCTTGCCAGTCTCATAACTCGGGAAATTTTCAAGACCTGGGAACCATCTCTGAAATGTAATCGAGAGAGATAATGCCCCATTACACAGTGTCCTATTTTCTATTTTAGTACGTTTCTGTTGCATATAACAAAATACCTGTAACTGTGTGATTTGTAAGAAAATAAAATTTTATTGCTTCTGAGGCTGGGAAGTCCAAAGTCCAGGGAACACACTTGGTGAGGGTCTTCTTTGGTGGTGGCTTTACAATAATGTAGGGGTCTCTACATGACAGAAAATGGTGGAGCAGAGAGAGATTCTCACATGCTCTCCTTTTTAAAGCCCTCAGAACCATGCCCACAACCACCACTAAACCATCAACTTAATCACCTCTTCAAGGCCCCATCTTTCAATTACCATAATCGGATTTCCCACGCTCAGCAATTACAGTGAGGATTAAGCTTCTAATATATGAACTTTGAGGGACACAATTCAATCAATCCACAGCTTATGTAACTCTTTTAAATGGTTAAATAAGCCTCTTGCCAGTCTCACAACTCAGGAAATTTTCATGACTTGGGAACCATCTCTGATATATAACAGAGGAAGACAATACCCCGTTACCCAGTGTCCTAGGAGGAGACGGGTCTAATTTGTCATGTGATTTCAAATAACAAAACCCACTTAAAGTAATGGGTTGCGCTATGGTCTGAATACTTGTTTCACCCAAATTCATGTGTTGAAATCCTAACCCCCAAGGTGATGGTATTAGGAGATGGGGCCATTGAGGGTGATTAGGTTATGGGGACAGAGAGCTCATGAATGGGATTAGTGCCCTTATAAAAGAGTACCCAGAGAGACCCTCGACCCTTCCACTACTTAAATACACAGAGAAAAGCGAAAATACCATCTAAGCCAACAAGTGGGCTCTCAGCAGATACCAAACCTGCCAGTACCTTGATTTTGGACTTCCCAGCCTTCAGAACAATGAGAAATACATTTGTTGTTTATAAGCCTCCCAGTTTATGATATTTTGTTACAGGAGCCCAGATGGACTAACACAGGTTGTATCCACAAAGCTCCATAAAAGATTAAGATTTCTTTCTGCTTTTGTAATCACTTTAGCTCATCCCATTCTGGTTTAAAGCTTATTCAATAACAAAATTGTTTTCTTTCTCTTCTACCTTTGCAGAGAGGTTTTCTGGGTTGGGAGGAGATTCTGTTTTTAATATTTCCCCAGCATATTTTACACTTTCAATAAAGAAGTCAAAATATGCTTTTAAAAATTAACAGTAAGTCCAAAGTAAAAGGGAAAAAAAGGAATCCTACACCACTTTTTTCTGTTATAACAAAACACAAAAAGGGTTCAGATCTTGCTTGGTGCTGTATGATTTTTTTTTAAGTGTACAGAGTAAACGTAACTTTTACTTTTAGTCTATGAACAATACCAAGTTAAAAAATGTACACGAGGACACACAAAACATGAGGAAAAGTGGTAATTCTGACAAATGTAGGAGGCAGTACAGCTCATGGTTAAGAGGTCAGGAGAGCAAGCACTTGGCAGTCAGGTACGTCCAGCTTTGCCCCAGCTCACACACTTCCTAGATGTGTAACCTTGGGAAGGTTACTTATCCTTAGTAAGCCCTAGGACAGGTCACAGGCACTGTGGTAAGCAGCACTTTGTGGCATTTCTTCATGGAACTGTTGTGAAGTCTCAAGAAGACGGATACTATGATCATCTCCATCTCAAAGAAGAGGAAACCAGGATTAAAAGCAATAGAGTGACCTGTACACACATGGCTGGGAAGCTAAAATTGGTGGGGACCAGAAATGGGTCCCAGCCAGCCGGATGCCAAGGCCCCTGGAAAGGCCTCCTGATCTCACTAAACCCAGCAGGAAACACCTAATTCCAAACCTTCCCTCCCTGAGTTTCCTCAGTGCAAGATGGGCGTAAGCGCTCAAAACTGCCACAAGAACCAGTGAGACTGGAACGCAGGCGCTTCCCACAAGGCCAGGAATGGAGTAATTACTCGGTATCCTTAAATTACCGCTTGAGGGATGAAAATAAAAACTGCACAAAGCCTACTCTTTCCAAAATAGATGACCCCCTGAAGGGTGAAAACTGAAATCCAGGAACTCACCAAGCATGGCCAAGGTGCGCGTGATCGTACACAGTCGGTCCACAGCTATACCTGGGAACAGAGTTAAAATCCGTCACGTGAAACCTATCTGCAAGGAAGGGCACTCGATTCTCAGCGACACTCATCATGCGGTCACGTTCGGAGGAATGGACCGTGCACGAGCGCCGCTGTCCTCAAGAGCGCCCTCCGGCGCCCCCGTCAGACTCCGGCCCGCGGCAGCCCAGCCGCTGGGAGCAGCGGAGAGCCCCGTCCCCGACGCGCGGAGTCCCCGCGGCCCGCGCCCCGCCAGCCTCGCGCACACGCACCAGGAGGCGGCCTCCGCGCGCGCCACCACCAGAGGGTCCTTCCTCCCGGTGCGGCTGTTGTACACCTGCACGCCCGTGTTCCGGCCCGCGGGCCGCACCCAGGCCCCGCGGGCCG
>NW_007726298.1:730440-735047 GCF_000696425.1 Galeopterus variegatus | reverse complement strand
AGCCCCGCCGCGCCCGAGCCCACGCCCCGGTGATGCCCCGCCCCGTCTAAGGCCACGCCCTCCCGGGAGAGGCTCTCGGGCGGTGGCGCCCCTGGGCGGCGGGGGTTGGGGACGCGGCGCGAGGCGAGCGGTAGAGGAGAGGCCGGGGCGGGGACCCGGGCCGCGGCGGGCGCGTGTCCTTATTAGCGCAGGTCGTGACGGGGGCGGTTGCTACGGTGCAAAAGTCTCGTCTGCACTCCTGCACTCTTGGGGTCTCGAGATGAAAAACCGAAGCTTGGCGACCACCTATTCATCGAGTACGTGTAGCAGGAAAACATTCTGAAAGTTGCTTTCAAATTATCGCGACAAAGGCGCCCCTCCTGGCATCTTGCAAAACATGTGTAAAAAAAAAAAAAAGCCCTTTTGCTTTTGCGGTCCTCGCATCAGCACAGTGGTTCCTCAGTTCTTTTTTTAGTTTTCTTTGTTGTTTTACTGAAAGGCAAAGGATTCAGTAGAGTCAAACAAATGCACTCCTAGAGGACTTAAAGATGTTTCCCAAGATCCTGGAGTCCACCTCTGTGATTCCGTTTCAAGCTGACCTGTGGTCCAACGTAGACTAGTGGATAAGGCTAACATGTCAGGACCTGTGGTTGAGACCTAGGAGACCCTGTACATCGATGCCGAGTACTCAGTCTCCCTAACCGTGACTACTCTGAATGCTGGAGCATTATCACTGCCTCACCGCCAGGGCAGGACTTGGGTCCATGCTATTTTTTAACTGTCTCTTGTTTCTAGTGCAATGCGTATGTGTCTCTTCCTGAGTACTTTGAACTTCTCACTGTACCCTGCATTATATTCAGAAAAGGGCTCGTTGAACGTTACTGAATTAGTTCCTTATGAAATCCACCTATTGTACAGGAAGAAATTTGGGCAGTAAAATACCTGACAAAGGAAACTCTGATTCAGATATTAGATGTGCCAATAAAAAATGAAAATGAACAAAAAGCTCGGTGCAATCCGTGAGAACACGCGGTATTCAAGAAAAAAGCTACAGCAGAAGTTTTGAAAACTTTTAAGAACACTGAAGACCAAATCCTGCACGAGAATCTGAACAGCTAGCATATTTGGTTATATAAAGTCATGACTTTTAAATTAACAATGGTATCTTCTGTCTTCAGAAAACTAGTCATGTAATGTGTTCAGCCTTGACTGGCAGCAATTCTACTCTTTCTTAAGGCTTTTGGGAATCATCGAAACAATGATAGCATAACCCATTATTTAATGATGATGGAAAATACGATTCCTTTTTCATATTAAATATTTTCAAGTTGAATATTAAGGTGAAGTAAAAGTGACTGGGAAGATTTAAAGAGAATCCTGTTAATTTGAAGTCACTTCCCTCCCAATTATTTAATGATTCTAAAGTATCATGAATGCCATTTCTTAGTCTTTAATGACAGCAATAACCAAATGTAGTTCTCAGCATTACATTTTCTTTCAAGTCAAAATCTTGTAAATCCAAAGTAGAGTAGGTAACAGTAACACATTGTTTAGGGACTTTCAAGTTTAAGATGAGTTAATATTTATTTCTTGAGCACCTCAAAAAATAAAGAATTGTATGTTCTTCTCATTTTACTAGGTTTGAACATTTCCAGTTAAACTAGAAATACAAATTTAGAAAAAAAAATTAATATCTATTTTTGCAGTACCACTACAAACAGCAAAACTGAAAAAGCCAAGATTCCTCAATGTATATTCAACATTAAGCATTGTCCTTAGTGGCACAGTTAAAATGTATGATCACAGTTAATTATGTTTTTTTTTTTTTCCTTTTTGTCTTTTTTCGTGTCCGGCAATGGATCGCAACCCTCAGTGTCGCGCCCGTACCGGACCGGGACTGGCAACGAGATGGCAACCCTTGGTGTTGTGCCCGCACCTCGCTCAGCCAGTGAGCGGGAACCGGTCTGTATGTGGGATCCGAACCCTCGGTGGGAGCGCGCCGGGCCGGCCCACAGTTAATTATGTTTTAACTACTGGTCTTCTGAACTTGTTCAGAAAACCACTGTAAAGCCATTAAAAAAAATATTTTCTGACTTCTTAGCTGAAGAGGTGGATTAAATGTTTTGTGGAATGTAAACTCCTTATTCACTTCTGCATCCACAGCGCACAGGACAGTATCCGGCACCTGGGAGGCCCTCCTCAAACACGTCTTGTTGAATGAATAAGATGCCCTTTTGATTTATGAAGATGCCCTTTGGTCTGTGAAGTTCATGAACAAGAGAAGAATGAAATTATTTCAGATAGTATTGTCATTTTTTTTTTAACGGTAACCTAGGTCAAGGTCCAACTTAATTATCTTTGGAAGTAGTAAGTTATTTGTAACCTTTCTTTTTGAGTTCAAATAAATACTATCCACCCAACAGCCAATAAATGCAAGGATTAAAAGAACCTGTCTCTTTGTTGCTACTGTATTTTTAAATTGCTTACATGATCTTTGAGGAAAAGGCATCATTTTTCTTATTCAATCTTGTACCCTCTCTCTACATCTTATTCCACGTAATGTTTGTTTCCACATGTCACAGTGTTACAGTCTTTTGTGCAGACTAGTGGCCAATAAATTCTATTGTAGAAATGAAACTTTACTCATTTGCTTTGAACTGGGCCAAGCCTGGAAAAAGTGTAAATCTATGAGTAAAACCACAACCACTTCTCCAAATATCAAAGTGACCGTTCTCCTGATGCGGGAGTGACACGAGGGAGCTTAAGAGCCAAGAAAGACTGAATCCATGAACTTCAAGGTGTCAACAACATTCGCTGTTGATCAGCGCCGCAACGTTCCAATGTGAGCAATCCAACTCGCAATACAGAGCAGCTCGATCTGGTCTCATTTGCTGTACTGACACCCACTTCACAGGTCGTGGGGAGCGGCACCACTGCGGTTAATAATCTATAAGTACTGGGTTAATCCGAACTCCACTGGACTGCACAGAATACTTTTTTAAAATCCCAAATGGCTTCCGATGTCACATAGTGTTTCCTCGAACGTTCCACATCCGAAGACCAGACTATGTGCCCATTTAAGCCGAAATTACTTTACATGTACAACAGGATACACCTGGGAGATACAAGCTGAAATCCGACGCCGTGTAAACTAAGAGGATAAAAGCGGAGAATCGCCGGGGCTGGGGTTGAGCTTCCTTCACAGAACACGGCGCTCAGCACCACTGCCCGGCTCTCCGGGAAGACCACGGTCGGCTGAGAAGAAATAAAAAGGGCGACGAGGCAGAGCGCTCGAGCGGGCGGGTAAGAGACCGGGGAAACAGGGGGAGCCAGCGTGGAAAGCGCAGCTCTCGGGACTACGCCGGAGAACACCTCGCAGCGGCGGCGCGGCAAGGCCGGCCGGGCCCGCGACAGCCGGGTCGGTCGGGGACAAAGGCGGGAGCGCCGGCCGCGGTCAGACGAGCGAGGCCACGCCTGGAGGCGGTGCCTCGGCCGGAAGGGGCGGGACCTGGCTCAGGGCCCGTCGTCTAGACAACAGGCTCGCGCTGCGCCGGGGCTCTTCAGAAAGCCCTCAATCCGGGAGTTTCGGGCGGGAGAGGAGCTGTGGGGGAGGAGAGGGACTCCGGGTCCCGCCGGCCACGCGCCGCCTCACTTCTGGTGGGCTTTCCTAGTGGGGGGAGTGGACTGACAGCGGACTGCAGGCATAGGACGGGAAAAGGGCCGGGGCCCAGGGAAGGCGTCGCTGTCGCTTCCCGCCCTCTACTGGGGCTCGGCCCTGGGAGCGGCTTCCCTCGGGCCCTTTGTCTCCAAGCCGTTCCAAACTGAGCTCCAGGAGGCGACACAAAGGGAGGACGGTGGCGAACGGCGCAGGCGCGGGGGCCGCCAAGGCTGCCGGGAGCGGTGGTCCGGCGGCGGAATGGCAGCTCTCCTCCCGCGAGGACCCGCGGCCGTGGCTCGGGTCCGCCCGGCCGCACCAGTGCGCCTGCGCCACCACTTCCTGCCTAGTCTCGGCCCGCCCTCTCCTTCCGCCTCCTGGAGGACCTGGGTTTCTAGTAGGAGCCGGAGAGGTGGTGTCCGCGGGTGCCTGCTTCCCCTTCGTCCTGATTGGCCTCCAGGTGAGGGCGGCAAGCGGATTGGCTCCCGGGGCTGCCAGTTCCGTTCCGGGCCTTACTTATACCGCGCTGCGGGGCGGGGACGAGGAGAGTGAGAGGCTGAGGAGAGGGAGGTAGATGTCAGTATGTGCTTCGGTCTCGTAGCGGCGGTGCCGCGGCCCGCGGGAGAGCGCGAGCTTTGCATTTTGCAGCGCTGTTCTTTGAGGGGGGCGGGGGGTGGAGGAAGCGGAAAGCCGCGCCGAGCCGCCGGGGACCTCCGGGGTGAACCATGTTGAGTCCTGCCAACGGGGAGCAGACCCACCTGGTGAACTACGTGGAGGACTACCTGGACTCGATCGAGTCTCTGCCTTTCGACCTGCAGAGAAACGTCTCGCTGATGCGGGAGATCGACGCCAAATACCAAGGTACGGCCGGGGATGGATGGGCGGGGGCGGCCGCTGCCATCCCGCGGGTCCGGGCGCAGCGGGCCGGGCCGGTCCTGCCGTGGACGGGGGCAGCGGCCGGCCCCGCAGCGGC
>NW_007726298.1:712406-729254 GCF_000696425.1 Galeopterus variegatus | reverse complement strand
GACGCCGCCGGGGGTAGTTTTCGGAGGACGAGGGCTTCGCCCTGTGTGCAGTGGGGAAGGGAAGTGGGCAGCGGAGGCGAGGCGGGCAGGGCGCCCATCAGCGCTGCGCTCGGGGGGCGCGGGCAGGCGGCAGGTGAGAGGACCTGTGGGTCCTGCTCTGCAGACCCGCCGCCCCGTGTCCGAATGGAGGGTTCGTGTCCGCCGGGAATTGCTGGCTGTTGCGGAAACTTTCCTGCGAGGGCAGGCACGGCGTTAGGGGTTCTGTTTTGAACGTGGATCGCCTCTCAGAGTTTACTCATGTTTACAGGGCTACGCAGCAGGGAAACGGAAGAGTGGGGGGGAGGTGGCAATCGGCCGCTCGCCCCAAAATAACACCGAGAACCCCTCTCGGGAAAGCGCCCCTGCGCGCTCTACCAGAGACGCAGCTTCGCAGCGACTTTTATAGGAAGCTCGTTAGCATATTGCAGAACGTCCCGCCTCAGCCTCCCTGCAATTGGCCGTGACGTGCCCCGTGGAATGTCCTTATCGGTTTGCTGCGGAGCGATTGGTTGCTGCGCCGGGTGAGGGCGGGCGTTGGCAGTGACTGGCACGGGTTTGTGTTTCCGCTGCCTTATTTTTTTTCATTTTCGAGGAGAGGGTGGGTGGAGGGGGGAGGTCGAGTGGATTTGAATGTCTTCGAGTCACCCGGCCTCCGGCCTCGGATTGGCCCTTGGCCCTGCTGGGGCGGGCCGTTCTCTCGAGCCCTGCGCTGTGATTGGTTGCTTCTCTGGCCTCCGCCCTCAGGCCCTGAGACCCTATAGGCAGCGGCTCTGTAGGCGGGGCTCGCCCCTCGCTGGCCCCCTTCCTATTGGCGGAAGTCGCGGTCAGCACCTTCACGGCTCCTCTGTCTCCGCAGCCTGGCCACTTCCGGCCGTGGAGCCTTGGCGGCGCCTGGGAGCTTGTACTCCACCGTGCCACGGGCATCCGTCCGGCCCGGCGACTAGGGAGACCGGCCCGCATGGGGTCCCGGCCTCCTCTCTGCTGCTCCGAGCGTGTGGTCTCGAGAGGCCGGGGAAACGTGAGTCACCGTGGGCGTGTCCTCGCTTGGAGCCCGGGCTCGAAGGCTGGTAGAAGAGCGCCGTGCAGGGATGCGGGGCCGGGCCGCAGCTTCCACATCGTGGCGAGCCCGGGCATCCGCGCTCCTCACTGCGGTGACCCGACCGGAGCTGCACGGCCAGGCGCTTATCATGGTCCTCGGAGACTTGGCCTTTGTTGTCACAGAACTACTGGGACTCGGCGGCGTCTCTGCCAGTCCGCGTCGGTCGCGGAGTGGCCAGTGCGGGGGACTGTGAGGTCGGCTTGCCTCTTCGAGTGGCCCTCGAGGTTGCTCGTGTTGGTTCCGAACGTTGTTAAGGTTCTCGCCCGTGCAGGGAACGCTCTTCAGGAGGAACTTCCATGCAGCCCTCTGTAAAATCAAAACGCGTCTGAACTGCGGGGTTCGCATTAGGTGTCACCGCGTCCCGTTCGGCTCCTGGAGCCCTTCCACGGTGCCCTGCCCTGTGCCGTGTCACCGCCCTGCTGTGCACGGCTGCACCTGCAGCGCTGCACACAGTACTCGGCTCGGGTCACCTGAGAAACGCATGCCATTGCTTAGGTGACAGAATTACTTTTCGGTAATTTTGTGACGAGGTTTCCTTTTCCCTTTCCCACAAGTGAGGCTTCGCCTGATGCAGAAGCAGGTGTAATATTTCTTACTACATTTTAAATTAGCGGTGCGACAGCGTCGTTCTTTTCTCTGAAATGCCAACGTTGTTTTTAGAAATTTTATTACTGATGAAACCAAATGATACCGTCACGTAACTTGTAATCCGTTTAAAAATAAACGGCACAAACCCATATTTTAACGTCTATGATAAATAAGCTGGATAAATTGATGGTACTTTAGTAAGTTGAGCAAAACTTATTTTCAGAATTACTGTGAGAGAGACCGTGGCATTTCTCCCTTCTGCTGGCAGACGGTCTACATTGTTCCTCTAGAAAATACTTTCAGCGCTGTCTTTAATTTGAGAATATAGCCTAGAAAGTAATACTTATCCTCTAGGTAAGCTTCAGTGTCGGCCTGAGTTTCTGCGATTACTATAGTGTTAGGTTTATGTCTTGTGACTATTTGGAGATAAGATCTGGAAAATGTTAACATTTTGCACATCCCCCCTCCCCCAAACATACACTTCTTCCTAGTTGGAGAGTATACTTGTTTTAAGAGACCAACAAAGGGTTTCAGAATAAGAATCTGTTTGAGAAAAATAACTCTGGGAAGTTCCATATATTTAAATAGGTTTTGGGCAAGAATATTTACCTTCCAATTTGAATTAGATTATTTAACAGCTATTATTTCTTCAGAAATTGTCTAATTACATTTGCCAAGTTACATTTTAAAATCACATGCATATAACCTACCCAGGAAGTTCTAACTTTAATACTGAGGGTTTTTCATTCGTTTCGATGATGATTTAAAATCTGACTTTTATAGATGTAAAGAGGTTATTTTACGCAGTAGATGCAAAAGTAAAATCCACCACTTTTGTTTTAAAGCAAGGGTAGGATTTTTGGATTATTGTGACCAAACCATTCTTGTTTTCAGTAACAGAGGAATAACATGCTAGAATGAACACGAACTGACCGATGAACTGAGGGCCTCAGTGACTGAGTATTCTGGACCTTGGCCTTTTATCCCCAGTCTTTAAACTATAGAGAGCCATTATATAAATTTATATAGATTCTCTAATTTAGGGAGGCATTCTAGATCTTGGTACATTAAAATAAAGAGAATAAAGGCCTTTATATTATTAGAAAAGTATTTGAATAAAAATGATGGAAAGATAGGACATAATCATTAATTTAATAGAAAATAAAAGTTTGGGCCCAAGCACTTTATCTAAATCTGAACTTTTCCCCTTAATTACCTGTCTCAGGAGTATTTGTCACCTGTACTTCAGAACTGCACACAGAGTCCCTTTGAATACTTCAAGTGGCACTTTGCTAAATGGGAACTGTGCTGGCATTTGTATTTAGTACCAGAATTTTTTTTTCAACGGGAAAATAAACGTCTTCTATAAAGGCCTATGAGTTGCATGATTTTTATATTGGGAAGCCCTGCCTTGGTTGTTTATGTCCTTTGCAATTGCTTTTTTATAGAGTAGAGAGTTAGTCTTATTTAATCAGTGTGGATTTCTTCACTCATGGTACAGCATGGATGTGTAACTCATGTTGTTTTCATCTATAGACATCCTGAAGGAACTGGATGAATATTATGAGAGGTTTAAGCGCGAGACGGACGGCGCGCAGAAGAGGCGAGTGTTGCACTGCATTCAGAGGGCCCTGATCCGCAGCCAGGAGCTGGGCGATGAGAAGATCCAGATTGTGAGCCAGATGGTGGAGCTGGTTGAGAACCGGACCAGACAAGTGGACAGTCACGTGGAGCTCTTTGAGGCACATCAGGAGATCAACGACACCACCGGCAACAGCGGCAAGGCTGGCCAAGATAAGTCAAAGAATGAGACAATCTCACAGGCAGAAAAGCCCAATAACAAGAGGTCTCGGCGACAGCGCAACAATGAGAATCGAGAGAATGCTTCTAATAATCACGACCACGACGACATCACCTCAGGAATGCCCAAGGAGAAGAAAGCGAAAACCTCCAAGAAGAAGAAACGCTCCAAGGCCAAAGCAGAGAGGGAAGCGTCCCCCGCAGACCTCCCCATCGACCCCAATGAGCCAACGTACTGTCTGTGCAATCAGGTCTCCTATGGAGAAATGATAGGCTGTGACAACGACGAGTGTCCCATCGAGTGGTTCCACTTCTCGTGTGTGGGACTCAACCATAAACCCAAGGGCAAGTGGTACTGTCCCAAATGTCGTGGGGAAAATGAGAAAACAATGGACAAAGCGCTGGAGAAGTCAAAAAAGGAGAGGGCGTACAACAGGTAGTTTGTGGACGTGCGTTAACAGTGAGGAGGAGAAGTAACCCAGTGTATTTATTAACAGTGCCACCTTTGTTGAGGTGTACGGATTGTACAGTGTATATTTTTAAAGAATGTTAGAAAAGGAGCCATTCCTTTTACAGGGATGGCAGTGATTCTCTTTGCCTTTTGTTTTCATTGGTACACATGTGTGACAAGAAAGTGGTCTGTGGATCAACATTTTAGAAACTGCAAATATAGGCGTGAATTAAACACTGAAGTGAATCTCAGACTGATTTCCTTTTCTGGGGGGAGGGGAGATGACTGGGAAGCAACCTAACATATTAAATGTGGAAAGAAAAGATTTATCTATTTTATTTTAGTAAAAATAATGTCACTAATTAGCCAGGTTGGTAAAAATACAGCCTATAGCAAATTCGTTTCTTGCTACCATAATGTATTTCCATTTTACAACTCAATAACAAAAGTTGATACTTCAAAGAATATTTTTTAAAAAGGTAAATGATTAAATTTTACATGATAATTATTTTATATACTGGCCCATTCCCCAAATGGCCATTTTAAAATTATTGGGTACATTTTAATGAAATTGAACAGAATTGGTCTAATCATGGAAGTTCAAATCACACTTCTCAATCACAAATCATAGCGTAGCCATCATTAATTTATATAAGGTGTATAGATGTACATTTCCAAGTGAACTTGCACTTACTGTATCATAACTGCAAGTGCAGCCAGCTGCTGTTGTGAAACCAAGGTGCACTTCCTGCTGCATGTATGAGAGTTGTGCAGATGTGATGTCAAGAAATAAATGAAACTTGGCCAGTTTGTTAATCTAGCAGTATAGTTTGATTTTGACATAACTAATTTTTAAATTTTTGTCTTAAAAACTTATACACCAGCAGTTTAGACAAAGCCTTAAGCAAATTTTGTATTATTGTTCTCAATATTAGTAATGAAGTGGAAGTTGCCTAATTGCCAGCAAATAAATGTCAAAAAAATATACGTTTAGACCAGGGTCAGGAAATTACTGCCCACCTGTCAGTTCCAGCCCGCCACCTATTTTTGTATGGCCTGTGAGCTAAGAATGGTCTTTATGTATTTAAACAATTAGAAAAAGAATCATTTTATGACACATGAAAACTATATGAAGTCCAAATTTTAGTGTACATAAATAAAGTTTTATTGGAATACAGCCATGCTTATTTGCTTATGTATTGACTTTGGCTGCTTTTGTAAAAGTGCAGAGTTGAGTAGTTGTGACCGAGACCATCTGGCCCAAGAAGCCAAAATTATTTTCTTCCTGGTCCTGTGCAGAAATAGTTTGCTGATCTCTAATTCAGACCAGCATGTAGCATTGATGATCTGTGTCCTTAACTGCCCACGTATTGAAAGGGTCGGTGAAATTTTCAATTCTAAGTGATAGATGGTTTTCTTTAATCCAAACATGATAGTTTCTCTCCATAGTCTGTTTTACAGCGATATGAAGCTCCCACAAAGAAGATTTGAGTAATGGCACTACAATCTAAGTATCTATATGGCACGTATGAGTATCTATTACAAGTCAAACAGTAAATTGTTTTCTGATTGTTTACTTCTAGTGAACAGTTATTGAGAACTTTATTTGTGCCAGTTATATTCCCTGTTTTACAGTGAATTTCCATTATAGAGGGTTACTTGGTAGAGAAGTGCAAATTTGTAGTTGGTCATACATTAAGATGAACTTCTTGCATTTCAACACCTGCAAATAGATGTTTACTTTCCAGCAAAACTTCAGCGCATTTAAGAATCTTGAGTATTTAAATTTGATTTACCTAGACAAATAATAAACAAAAAATTTACTATATGAAAGTAAGTTAGAGAATTAAAATACTTGATAAAAATCCAATGGCAATAACAACAATTTAAAGAATCTTTGCTTATATAAAACTGTTAGTTTTTCACTTCTATTTTAATGGGAGCTGTGTGAAAATTGTGAGAGTGAAGGTGCAGTGGAACACAGCTGCGAACACTGGCTCTCTTCACGGTTGTTTGGTTTGGTATAGACAACCATGTAGTGGAGAGAGACATTGCTGTGTTTGAAGCCCATCTTTGTCCTATAGGGGGTTGGTCTTGACTAAATTGCTTAGCTCTTGGTCCGTAGTCCTTCACTTTTAAAATACCTGTTTCATACAGGGTGGTTCTAAGAAATAATGGAGGTTAAGTGAATAAGGGAGTAGCATGTAGTTATAAAATGTTGGGGGTTTTTTGGTTTTTTGGTTTTTTCTTTTTAGCTTTAGTGAAATTTCTAATAAGGACAATGGCTAGTCATTTTTTTCCTCTTAAAGAGTGTGCCACATTACAGAGTCAAATTTTGTTGGATTTGGCAGGCTTAAATCACTTGTTAATTCCAGTGGACAATAAAAAATTTCACAGAGAAGTACTTAGAGCAATCAAGATTTAGGATTTATGTCATGCTTAGGTACAATAGAAAGATCCTGGTAACCCTGGGTAAGTACTGAAAACGGGACTGAATTCTTTCTGAAAAATAAGCTAGTAAAAAGTTTTCAAATGTACAGCAGTTGCTTGTATTTAGACATTGAGTACATATTTGTTGCATAATAACCAAGTCATTACAATTCAGATAAAGGGTCTAAAATGTTTCCATCATGATGTTATACTTTAGGAAACCTGATAGGTTAAATTAAGGGTTTACTGAGCAGCGCTGGTGTTCCAGGGGGTGGGGCTGGGGGGCGTGGAGTCCCCTAGGTGCTGAGGGGGGATGCTGCAGCATCACAGTGACCAGCCTGCAGGGACTTAACCTTCCGGTGGCTTGGACATGGGCCTTGATTCTTTCCAGTGGGGGCAGAGCCGTGGAAGTTGTTTTGATAACTGAGACGAGGGTACTTTAAAAAGTTTGTGGAAAATTTGTATCATCTTTCAATTCTATTTTTCCATGGACTTTTCGAAGTACCCTCGTATCAGCGATTGCCAGTGTTGAAGTAATGAAGCATTTATCAAAGTAAAAGCCATTCCATACTACTATGTACTTTGTTAGAAGGTAGGTATTTAGTTGAAACATCCTTTTGTAGCTCACACTCACATAGTGTTCCAGGTAAACGTATTAAAATATTAAACAGATTTTAGGCAAAATGATTAAAAACTTTTCGTCTATTGCACTTTTAAAAACACTGCTACCGGCCAGGCACCAAAACAAAAAACAAAGCACAAAATGCGATGTGCTCTTGCAGAAGGTCTACTTTTCTCGTTTGTTCTGTCTGAAAGAACTTTTGACTCTGGAATCACTGCATATACGGAACAGGGTTTTATGGGCATTGCCTGCCTGCCTGCTTTTCTGTTTTAGCTTATGATCCATTCCTCTCCAGTCTCGGTGTCCAGGTGGTTTTTGGCAGTTGGGGAGGTAGACTTTTGGATTATTTTAATCTAGAAAAATTGCTGGTCAGTGCCTGCTTTTCTTGAGGCCCCCATGTCCTCTCATCGCCTCTCATTCTGCACTTCATGGAAGTTCTGGAAGATAATGGTGAATGGAAGGAGACTAAAGAACAGACAGGCGTCCTGTTGCTAAATCAACATCACCTCTTGAGGTTTTCTTATGAGGGACTGAGCTTCAAAATATTCATTTTAACTATTCAGTTTTTCCCTCACAAACCAGACACGCTGGTGTGCTGTAACCCCATTCCCCAGCAAGGATGGCGCAAGGGCATGGTTGGGATGAAGAAAAGCACTGGGTCACTTCTCTTTCCTGCTGCACATACTTTGTGTTACCTGATTTCCTTCATAAACATGCAATTGGTATTTTCCCAACTTAAAAATCCCAATTTAAAAAGAAGTCACCACAGGGCCGGCCCGGTGGCGCACTGCTACAGTGCACCGCTTGGGAAGTGTGGCAGCGCTCCCGCCGAGGGTTCGGATCCCACATACAGACCGGCCGCTCACTGGCTGAGCGAGGTGTGGGAGCAACACCGAGGGTTGCGATCCCGTTGCCGGTCCCAGTCCTGTACGGGCACGACACTGAGGGTTGCGATCCGTTGCCGATCACGAAAAAAGACAAAAAGACAAAAAAAAAAAAAGAAGTCACCACAAACTGATAGGTTAAATCTTGATTTGTACCATTCAGTGCTCCATTAAAGTAGAAGTTTTCTATTAAACAAGAAAGTGCTTATCTAAGCAAGCCAACCTTAAATAAAGGTATTTGCTGGCATATATGAACCACAGCCCCCATTTATTTTCTCCTATCTGCCAGACACCGTGCCTTGTATGCTTTATGTCAAATCTTTGTAACAACCTCACCATGAAGGTGCTGTTCCTCCTGGCGAGGGTGCTGAGACTCAGGTGAGGGCCTTGATGTGCACATGGCCACACATGCACCTGCCTTCACACCCGCACCCTTTGCCACCACCATGCACCGGGAGACCTGGCACTGCTTGCTCCTGTTCCCTGATCATGTAGCATGCCAGGAGTGGCACCAACTGTCCCACGGAGATGATCAGCTCTGCCCTCTCCCAGCCCTGTGGGGTGGGGAATTATATTCGTTTTGTGACAGAAAACCAAAGAAATGGGAGAAACTGGTGTGGCCTCACAGTAGTAGAGCTGCAATAGGACAGTTGGAGCCTGTGGTCTTAATTTCTGGGCTTTTTTGCTTGTATAAAAGGATCTTCAAGAGCCATGATACCTGTGCTAGCAAGTTACACCTACCTGATTTTTCTCCAGGTAAACCAGGACATTGTCATCGCAAGTTTCCTGTTATGCCCTATGGTTAAGTTTCAGGACTCTCATCTACCCACAAGATTTTAAGCAATTTACCAGGAGCAGCAAGCTGTCCTAGAATTAGCATGAGATTTGAAGTCAGAAGGTTTGAATCAGGACTAGCTCATCACATACAGTCTAACCTCAGGGAAGTCACTTTTCTCAGCCCAATGTTCTCATAAGCAAAGTAAGGATGTGATAATGCATATCCCATGTTAGGAAGATCAACCTCACTAATGTCTGAAAGTACTTCATACATGCTAAGGTACCTTACAAGTAATGATATGAGTAATATTTGTGGTCAGTTGTCAATTATTTTACTTTAACAGATATAGAAAAAATGGAATTAAGATGCTGTATAGGTGAAGAGAATCAAGTCCAGCCTCAGTGTAAAGTGGTCTCTTCCTGTTTCATGCTGCATGAGGAAGAAGTCCTGCAGCTGCTTTTCCGTAGATGATACCAATTCTCTTTGTAGAAAACAAGTAGGGAAATAGAATGTTTATTTTTGACAGCAGTCAAAACCTATTAAACTTCTTGTTGATTCACCTGTTGACTGAATTTGAAGGTAGGCAGAAAAAGTAGTTTAATCTCCTCAATGTACAGGTGAGGAAACAGACCCAAAATGAAGTCACTTATTCCAGGACACTCAGCAAGTTGGCGGTGTGGCTCCCTGAGGAGATGGAGTGTTGTCACTGCAGGCCAGTGCCCCACCACTGTGCCAGCCTGCTCTAGGAAGGCATTAGGCACTGAGGTGCTTGTCATGGGAAGCCACAGGCCTTTAATAAGTACATGTTGGATAAATAATGGCTCCAAGAATTGACACTGAAAAATGAGATGTTTTTGTTTCTAACTTCCAAACCAGTTGTAAAAATACACCTGAAAGGGAATTTCAAATGGATTTGTGTGAAGGGACTATTTTTAGGATGACTGTATAGGTCATTAGAAATGTAATATCTCTAAATGATTACTATTTGAGACATTAATGTAGTTAGATTTTAATCACCCATTTGATTTAATATTTCCTACTATGAAATTTTATAAACACAAATGCAAAAAATTGTTTGTAGGGTTTGCTAACAACATATCCATGTGAAGTATGCATAAAACAAATGTCCTTCACAGGGCCTGGTTTTCCAAAGCCTTGCGTTTCAAATATTGACCTTGCAAAGGACAGGAAATTTTGCTCAGGCTATATACTCTCTGTTGTAAGATAAAGAATTCTAACACAGCAAGGTTGCTGGCTCAGACAGGTTACTGATTGATATGTAAAGATACTGGGAAATTGCTGTAAGAAGAGAATGCTTGCTAAAATCAAGCTCTTGTTGCAAATTGCATTATGGAATATGACTTTTCCTGTCTTACTGAACGTTATCAGCTTCAATTGTTAAACTTGTTAAATTGTACTTAGCAAAAACCCCACCTATGTTCTCTTCCTGGAACTTCCTCGTCTGGAGAATAAATGCAGGAAGAGAACCCCAATTCGTGGTTGATTTCCCAAATGGAAGGAATGCCTCTATCTTGAGGGTTCTGGGAGATTAACCCCTTTTCGGGGCTTCTCACTGCTCAGAAGAGATGGGCTTTGAGTAATCTTTGGCGGCTCCGTCACCCAGGGGAAAAGGGGTGACAAATCCATGGGAGGCAAAGCAACATATCCATTTACAAAGATGTCCAGAAATGGTTTGCTGTCTCCCAAATTCATTTATTTCACATGATAAATTACTTGATAAATATTTCTGCTTTCTATATGTTGTATATAAGCATCTTTTGGTTGCAAGTAACAGTAATTGATTCTGATTATGCCTTAAGCAAAGACAGGAAAAATAAGTCCTGTTACCAGCCTTCACAGCCAGAGCAGCAGTGTGACACAGCAGCAAAGATCTCTCTCTGTGTATGGATGTATCGAGAAACGGTCTGGCCCAGGTGAAGACAGACCCATGTGGTGTTAGCTCTGGCCAAGGGGGCAGATGGCATGTTAAGACACTGAGCTGTTGGAATCTGTCCTGGACAGTCAGGTACTATGTTTGGAGTAAACCTTTCCATTTTTAAAATTCTCCTTGCCCTGGTAGATGCCATGTTTAAAGTGGATACTTCTACTGCCTCTATGGCAACCAGATTGGATCTGGCTTCATTCTTTCCCCATTAATTGGGATGTGCTCAGGGAATGGAAATTAATTTTTGTATTTTAAGGTGAGTAAAAATTAGGTGGGGGAGGGAAAATTATAGTTATTTCATGGTCAATATGCAGGATTTTCAAAATATTTCTGATTCTTTACATTATTGATCTGCTCCATAAACATGGAAAGTTAAAAGTTGACTCACAGTGAAATACTTTCACGACACAAAGATTGTCAAAAAAATATCAGTTAGTTGAAGGTAAAAATACACAAGATGAACTTCCCGGGCATTTTTTACAGCTTGTCGTTTAATGTGAAGGCTGATAAGGAGCATTTTTCTTTGCAAATTTTTAAACCTTACTTCTGCACCAAACCTAGAAAGCTATTTCTTTAGTAAATGCCAAGTCGAATGTTTAGAATAAAAAGCAGTTGAGAGTCCAGTGTACAAAAGTGAAAATTGGATTGAGCTGCAGGAGGAAAGGATGAAAATTGATGTGTGAGGATAATTATGAAAGTTTTGGGGGCTTACTGCATATTACTCTACATTTTAAAAGTGATCTAGAAAGTTCCATATAAATTAAGCCCGTTATTATCATTTACGAAGCTTTGACAGGACATCAGTGTGACGCAAATCTTGGATGCGGTTGCAGTTCCTGCCACTGAGGTGGTGATGCAACCTAATTTTTGAAAAATATAAGACAATCAAATAGAACATAGGAGAGCAAATTTAATCCCAGCAAAAATTTAAAGTGACAGTATTACTGTAATTACTAAGCTATGTCTGGAGGAAGCAAAACACATGCAGAGGTCTACTGATTTTATTTCCTCTTATATTTCTGTAAGGTTACTTTGTAGTATGACTCATGATGATTTTATTTATATTTTTTGAATATCTGGTATAGGAAAGAAGCTAATGACTGACATTTCCAGTTTTGCTGGTGAAGTAATGACACTGGAGCATTCACAGGATAAAAGATTGTTCCTTTACCAAGGGCATTACATTCCCTCTTCAGATGGGGCGGCTTGGAGTCTTTTTATTGTTGAGGGTGCCAGGCCGATGTTCCCCATACGCAGGCAAAGCAGAGGGTCACACATGGCAGTAAAGATCTGAATAACGTATCAAATAGGAAACACTAGACCACTGGTAGCTCAATCTTATAGATGCTATGAAAATTTCTGACCAATATGGTGGGCTGACCTAGCCCCCAAACTGGTAAAAATGCTGAATGAAATATAGGGAAAGGAAAAGTACACACTCATGTGCCAAAGCAAAGGACATGGGAGCAGAAATAGTGCTCATGTGACTGAGGCCGGTCCATCAAATACCCACCATGATGGCCACAGGAGCGCGTGTGCTGACCGAAGGAGCCCCGTGCCAATCACCGCTGTCCTTCCTGGGGCTCTTCTGCAGCCACCAGCAAAATTACTTTTTGTCTTCCTGTTGGGCTGGTGGTCTGTGAGGATTTAGGTCTGGGGCTTCTGGTGCTCATCTTACCCACTAGGTAGAGAGAGTCTGCCTGGAAAATGGAGAGAAATATATGATGGCATCGTTGGAACCCCTGACACCACATGAACCCCTGGAACTGTCACTAAATCCATTTGTTCTTAAGCTACTTCACCTTGGGTTTGTATGCTAATCAATTCAGCTACCACCTCCACCTCCCAATCCTGCTAACTTCCCCAAGACAGCAGCTAGTGACAGTTGGTGGGTATCTGTCTTTATGATCCCTTTCTATGAAGTGGTGGTCTTAAAACGTGCACAGATGTCACACTCCTCTCACCAAAGGGTGGGTCCTGGATTCCCATCCGACTGTGGATGAGCCTTCTGCTCACCTTAACAAGAAGAATGCAGGGGGCATGACACCATAAGGCCTCCAAGGCAGGGTTAGGCAGGCCACAGCTTCTGACCGATCCCCTCCTCTCTAGGGATGTTCACTCTTGGAACACTGCCACCTGGAAAGGCCACACAGGTGTTCCAGCCACCAGACACGTGAGTGAGTGAACCTGCAGGTGATACCTGCCCCAGCCCCAGCTGACACCAAGTGGAACAGAGGCAAGCTGTCCCCACCCAGCCCTGCCCAAAGTACAGATTCACAAGCAAATTAAATGTCTTTGTGTTAAGCCATTATTAAATTTGGGAGTAGATTTTTATATCACAGTAGATAACCAGAACAATATCTATGCAAAAATACAATTTTGCTTTGTACATAAATGGAATCATACCCTGGATCTTCAACGAGCTATATTTATTTCCTATGTAACACTTTGCCCTGGAGATCTTTCCTTATAAATACATAAAGAATAATTTACATATTATTAACTACTGCAAACAATTATAGCCTGCAAATATATAATAATTTATTTAACCATTTCACTATGATCAACAATTAAATTGTTT
Organism: Galeopterus variegatus; assembly: GCF_000696425.1. Taxonomy (NCBI): domain Eukaryota; kingdom Metazoa; phylum Chordata; class Mammalia; order Dermoptera; family Cynocephalidae; genus Galeopterus; species Galeopterus variegatus. The sequence goes on along the minus strand of NW_007726298.1, from coordinate 716,037 downwards.
CAAATTTTTCTTTGTGGCAAATTGTTCTGAGATGAATATCTTTGTATTGGTCTCATCATGAACATGTATATTTCTTTGTGATAGAAACATAGAAATGAAGTTTTAGTAAAAAAGTTTTCATGCTTTGTCTTTTTGCCAAATTGCCAGAAAAAGCTGCACCCTTTACATTTCCACCAACAGCATGTGAGAGTATTTCCTTCCCTTGTCTTCATTATTACTGGATATTCACCAGATAGAAATTTCTCCTGCCTTGAGAAAAAAAAATTATAGATGGCTATATAATATGTTACATTTACTACTTGAAATATTACATATTATATACATATTATACAATAACATATATACACGTATGCATTTAAGTATGTGTAATCTGCACTTTCCTTGTTTCTAGTGACTTTGTGCAACTTTTCAGGTGGATTTTGGCCATTTTTATTTATTCTAAAATTATTCATTTTCCCATTGCTTTGTTATGCAAATATTTTCTCCATCTATTATTTTATATTTGTTTATGGTATCTTTTCCACCCTAAGATTATATTCTCCCATTTTCTTTTTCTTTTTTTTTTTTGTGGCTGGCCAGTGTGGGGATCTGAACCCTTAGGCCTTACTGTTATGACACCAAGCTGTAACCAACTGAGCCAACTGGCCAGACCTCTTATAGTCTTTACATTTGTGTTTTACTTTACATTTTTTCAAATATCTCCTTTATACATCTGTAATTTATTTTGTTTTTTAGAGTGGGACATTATTGTTTTCAGGAAGTGGGATCATTCTATTATTTTTTTTTAAATTTTATTTATTTATTTATTTTGTTTTTTTGTTTTTGGTGGCTGGCCAGTATGGGGATCCAAACCTGGACCTTGGTGTTCTCAACACCACACTCTCCCAACTGAGCTAACCGGCCAGCCTTATCCTGCTGTGGTGTCAGGATTATATGAACCTTATTGCTGTGGTTTAAATGTGCTCCCCCAAAAGCATGTGTTTGAAACCTAATCTCTGGTGCAGCAGTGTTGAGAGGTGGGGGCCTAACAGGCGGTGTTTAGGTCACAAGGGTGGAATGGATTGAAGCTGATTATAAAAGGCTCCAGGCTGTAAGTTCCATCTCTTGTGCATTCTCTCACCCTCTCTTTGCTATTCCTCCATGAGAAGATGCAGCAAGAAGGCCCTTACCAAGCACGGCCCTCAGTCTTGGACTTCCCAGCCTCCAGAACTATGAGCCAGATAAATTTCTGTTCATTTTAAATTACCCAGTCTGTGGCATTCTGATATAGAAGCACAAAATGACTAAGACACTTATGTAACAAGTTTTAAAGGCTTACCTCTTTTTCTATGCTCTGGAAGCATCTATATAACATAGGAGTTATTTGTCCCTTGAAGATTTGTTAGAAATAACTGGGCAAACAATAATTTTAGTAGAATTTGGCTACCTTTCAACTCCTTCTATCAAGAATTCCTATCTCTTCTTGACTCAGTTTCATCATTTTCTATGTTCTATATTCTATTTTCCATGAAAGTAATCTTTCTTACCTAGGTTTTAAAAATTATTGGCATACTGTTGAAGATATTACTTATTTTTCTATCTCCTTGATGACCATGGTTGTATCATCTTTCTCATTTTTAATGTTATTTATTGAATCTTTTCTCTTATTTCTTAAATCAATTTGTTGAATACTAGTGCATTTTGTTGGTCTTTTCAAAAAGCCAGTGTCTGGCTTTATTGATCAAATCTATATTTTTTATTTTATTGCTTTCTTCTATTATCAATCTAACTTTATTCTTTATTTCATTTTTTTTATAGTTTTGAGTTAAAAGCTCAATGCATTTTCAGTCTTTCTAGTTTTTCAATAAATAAATTTAATGTTATAAAATTTTATCCAAATACTCCTCTGTTTCCATACTGCATATTTATAAAATCATTCATTTTTAATAGCCTATTCTTTTCAATTTTATATTTTCTTTGATTGTATAGTTACTTAGATGTATGTTTTAAATTTTTCATAGGTATTAATAATCTACTCCAGCTATCCTTTTAATTTTTTCACTGATTTTATGTACTGTGGCCAGAGAATGTGGTCTACATGATTTCTGCTTTTCAGAAATTCTTTAGTTGCTCTGATGTTCTTGTACATGGCAATCTACTATTATTTAGATTTTGTGTGTCCACTCATCTGTTTCATCTGTCAATTTGTGAGGAAGGTGTATAGTTGGCACTTTGTATTCAGGGGTTACACATCCATGGATACAGAGTGACTTCCATATTGTGCCAGTTTAAATAAGGGACTGGAACATCCACAGATTTTCATATCTGCAGTGGTCTTGGAACAAATCTCCCATGGATACATTTTAGTTAATTTTCGTGATGTGCCTAGAATCATTTTTTTGCACGTGGATGTTGAGTTGTCCCAGCAACATTTGTTAAAAATACTATCTTTGCTACATTACTACTTTTGCTCCTTTGTCAAAGATCAATTGACTATATTTATGATGGTCTATTTCTGAGCTCTGTATTCTGTTCCATTGATCTTTTTGTCTATTCTTTCAACAATATCACACAGTCTTGGTTACTATAGTTTTATTAAGTTTTGAAATTGGGTGCTTCAACTTTGTTCTTTTGTTGGCTATTCTGGGTCTTTTACCCCTTCATATGAATGTTAGAATCAATTGTTTGATATCAACAAAATAATTTGCTGGGATTTTGATTGGAATTGTGTTGAATCTGTAGATCAAGTTGGGAAGAATTGACGTCTTGAAAATATTGAGAGTTCCTATTCATGAACATGGGATATCTCTCCATTTATTTAGTTCTTGTTTGGTATCTTTCATTAGTATATTGTAGTTTTTCTCATAAATCTTTCATGTTTTTTTTTTAGATTTATACCTTATAATTTCATATTTGGGGGATGATAATGTAAATGGTACTATGTCTTTAATTTCAATTTCCACTTGTCTATTACTGGTATATAGTAAAGTGACTGACTTTTGTATATTAACCTTCTATCCTGCAACTTTGCTGTAATTGCTTATTGGTTCCAGGAGTGTTTGTGTGTGTATTAATTTTTTCCCCCTGATTTTCTACATAGATGATCAAGTCATCTGCAAACAAAGTTTTATTTCTTTCTTTCCAATCTGTATACCTTTTATTTCCTTTTCTTATCTTATTGCATTTGGGCTTCTAGTACAATGTTGAAAAGCAGTGTACAGAAAGGACATACTTGCTTTGTTCCTAATTTTAGTGGGAAAGTTTTGAGTTTCTCACCATTAAGTAAATATTTGCTGTAGATTTTCTGTAGATGTTCTTTATCATGTTGAGGAAGTTCCCCTTTATTCCTAGTTTGCTGAGTTTTTTTTTAATCATCAATGAGTATTGGATTTTACCAAATACTTTTTCTCCATCTATTGGTATGAATCTTTTTTTTTTTTTTCCTGACCGGTAAGGGTATTGCAACCCTCTCTGCACCACACTCAGCCAGTGAGCACACCAGCCATCCCTATATAGGATCCAAACCCACGGCTTTGGTGCTACCAGCGCCGCACTCTCCCGAGTGAGCCACGGGGCTGGACCTGGTATGAATCTTTTTTTTTTTTTTTTTTTTTTTTTTTTTTTTTTTTTTTCTATAATATCAAATGATGCA
>NW_007726298.1:701835-712383 GCF_000696425.1 Galeopterus variegatus | reverse complement strand
TTGAGGGGAACATAAATATATTTATAATCTTTATTTCATTTAGTACCTGATTTTAATTTAACTATAGATTAAAAAGAAATGGAAAAATATTCAAGTATGTAATAAAGGAGCAGAAGAGAAAATAGAGAATATGCTCCTTAAAGTATTTTAGATCTTTTATATTTATAATTTATCGCCAAAAATTATTTTAAAGAGTGATATAATGTTTGGTAAGGCATTTTTCTTCTTTAGAGAAGGAAGATCTTCCTCCCTGAGATCATTACCACATCTTGAGATTGTTTCCTGTGGTCGGCTGTCCTCTGCTGTGCAGCCACACAAGAGTGTGCACTTTGTGTGCCACCGAGCTCTCTCCTCTTACCCCTGCCTCTTTTTTTTTTTTGTCTTTTGTCTTTTTTCCGTGTCCGGCAACGGATCGCAACCCTCAGTGTTGCCCCCGTACCGGACCGGGGACCGGCAACGGGATTGCAACCCTCGGTGTTGCTCCCACACCTCGCTCAGCCAGTGAGCGGGAGCCGGTCTGTATGTGGGATCCGAACCCTCGGACGGGAGCGCCGCCGCGCTTCCCAAGCAGCGCACTATCCAGTGCGCCACCGGGCCGGCCCATGGTATGAATCTTTTTTAAATCATTGTTTATTATTGATTTTTAACTTATTTGTGTTATGGCTAAAAGATGTTCATCTGTATGATGCCAACCTTTGGAACATTTTTAAGATTGGCTTTTGTTTTAGAAGGTGTAGAATTTAAAAAAATATTTAATCTATACTTAAAAAGAATGCCTTCTTCAATCATTGAATATCAGTAAAGTTCCCAGCAAGAAACTGAAATGTACTTAATTGAAGATAATTTATTTTTATTTATTTACTTTTTTGGATTTTATTTATTTTTTAAAATTTTTTTATTGATTATGAATATTCATGAGATACAAAGCTGATTGTCACCACTTGTGCCCATGATGTAAGGGTCAGATTCATACTGGCAGCATACCCAGTACCATAAATTGCATTTGTACCCTGTGTCCCCACCCAACTTTCCCCAGCCTCCCTCCCCTTCTCCCCCCCCCCACTTTGTCATGCAAGGAATGTTCTCTCCCTCTGCAAGTCCACTATACTACTGTGATCTTTCTTTCCTTGTTTCTTTCTCTCTTAGTTCCCACATATGAGTGAGTACATGTGGTATTTATCTCTCTGTGCTTTGCTTATTGCACTCAACATAAGTTTCTCCAGACTCATCCATGTTGTTGCAAATGGGAGTATTTCATTTTTTTTTATGGCAGAGTAGTATTCCATGGTGTGTGTATGTATGTATGTATGTATGTGTGTATGTGTGTGTGTGTGTGTGTGTGTGTATATATATATATATATATATATATACACACACACACATACACACCACAGTTTCCTTATCTAGTCATCCATCAATGAACATTTTTGTTGGTTCTGTGTCTTGGCTGTTCTAAACAGAGCTGCGATGAACATAGGAGTGCAGATATCCCTTCAACATGATGATTTCCATTCCTCTGGGTGTATACCCAGAGCAGGGATTTAATTAGTGATTATTAACATAGGTATTGGGAGAATTTGGGTAGCCAATAAGGGATGTGGAGGCTCTGAGGCACTATAGCTGTAGGAAGATGGCCCCAACCTTAGGACTGAAGTCAATGGAGGAGGAAATAATGTTATTAGGGCCTGATAAGAGCTGGGACTGTGGAGTTGTGTCTTAGTCCCATAACAAAATACCTTAGGGCAATTTATAAACAACAAAAATTTTTATTGCTCATAGTTCTGCAGTCAGGAAGTCTAAGATCAAGGCACCAGCAGATTTGGTGTCCAGTGAGGACCTATTCCTCATAGATGGCATCTTCTATGGGTCTTCACATGGTGGGAGGGTGAATGAGCTCCCTCAGGCCTGTTTTATGAGAGCTGATCCCATACATCAGGGCAGAGCTCTCATGATCTAATTAACTCCCAGAGCCCCACTTCTTAATACCGTCACCTGGGGTTAGATTTCAATATATGAATTTTGGGAGAACACAGACATTCAGACCACAGCAGGTAGGATCCACTTGGTGGGAGCTATAGTTATAGAGAGACATAGTAATGCCAGAGTTGTGTTGCTGAAGCAGGCAGGAAGAGGGGAATGTATTCTTCCCTTATATTCCTCCACTCTCTGATCATTTACTTGTGACTCCCCTTGGCTGATTTAAATTTGGAAGCAGAACTTAAGGAAGTCTGGGTGATGCCACTCCAGGACATAGAACTAGCCCTCCAGGACATAGAACATGGTGAGGAAGGATAGACAATGGATCTGGGATCAAGGAACAGAAGATAACCAGCAAGTGTACAAGTTTCCCATATATCCATTGGATAAAATTTGTTTAAAAGCTGTTCAAATACTTTATATCTTTACTACCTCAGGGGTGGGAGAGGCTTGATCTATCATTTATTGAGAGATGTAAAAATTTCTCACTATTTTGTATTTGTTAATTTTTCTCTGTTTTATCTTTAATGTGTGCTTTTTATTCTTGAGACTATGTTATTAGGTGCATACAAGTGTAGAATTTTTATATTTTCTTCCTTAAATTGAGCCTTTTTATCATTATGTGGTGAACCTATTTATCTTCAGTAATTTTTTGCCTTAAAATTTACATTGTCTGATATTAATATTAGTAGTTGACTTTCTTTCAATTTTTGTTTTTTCTATTATATGCTTCACCATCATTTTCTTACTAGTATTTCTCTGTCTTCCTGTTTTAGATATGTCGCTGCTTAACAATATATAGCTACATTTTCTTTCTTTTTAAAAATACATTCTGGTGTTCTTTGTCTTTTAATTTGAGAATTTGGCTCATTTACATTTGCTGTGATTTCTGATTTGTATTTATGTACTACCATATTATTGCATACTATTTGTCCTGCCTTTTCCATTTCTTTTTTTCTTTCTTACTTAACATGTCAAATGTCCAATCAGGAAAACAGAAAATACCGTGTGTATTTCATATGCAGGAGGATTATTATTATCCCTGCTACTTTTGAATCCCCACCAAGGCCTTCCATTGGCAGAATTTAACAGAAAATCAAATAGCAAGGAGTTTGGCTTCCCACTCTGGTAGCAGAGGAGAGTGTAGAAGAATGAGTGTAGAGCCAAACAAATATTATTCAACACTCCACTTTATTTCAAAATTTTGTATATATTTCATTATTCAATTTTTATTGTTTGAAAGTTATATATGCTCTGTGTTCTTTTTATAATTACCCTATCTATTTAACTTACATACCTCGCAAGACCTGAAGTTAATGAGTATTTTTACCACCTCCCTTAACATTATAAAGACCAATTTGTATGCATTGTTATTTGGTATTTTGGAATTATTTTCCCTCACAAATTAGACATTATTATTATTATTATTATTATTATTATTATTACTGCTTATAGAGCCGGTATTTGTTTAGGCTTGCTTTTACACTTACTAATATCTTTGCTTACCATGGCTTTTTGCATCTTAGAAGTTCTATATGGGATTTTTTTTCTGCCTTAAGTATGGATTTTAAAGTTTCTTATAATGAAAATCTGTCAGTTTACTCTTTAAAATCCAACCTAAAAGTATGTACATTTTTGTAAAGTAGTTGCTTGGGCAAAGAATGCTAGAGTGATAGATTTTTTTTCTCTCAATATTCTTAGAGGATCTTCCACTCACTTTTGAGTTCTGTTGCTGCTATAGAGAAGTCAATAGTTCATCTATTTTCCTCCTTTTGTAGTGATCTGTTTTTTCTTTCTGGCAGTTTTTAAGAGCTATTTTTCTTTTGAATTCCGTAATGTTCCTTTGATCTGTCTAGTTTTGCTTTGTTTTTAAATTTTTCTTAGGATCCACTGGGCTTCATTGATCTGAAGATTGGTAGCTTTCAACAGCGTTAGAAAATACTCATCTGTTGTTTTTTGTAATTGGCTTCTCCCACATTCTCTTTGTTATCACCATCTGGAACTCCAGTTACATACAGATTATAATTCTCATTCTAATCTTCATTCTCTTGATCTCATTTTCAAGTACATTTTCTTTCTTTGTCTCTATTCATTGCATTCTAGATCATTTCTTTGGTTCTGTCTTCCAGATCATGAATTATTTTGTCAGTAATATCTAATCTGTTCGTTTGGTACACTGATCTTTAAACTTTAATTATATTTTTAATTTTTAAAAATTTTCTTGATTATTTTTAAGATTTCCTTGTTCTTTGATCATACTGTCGAGTTTTTCTTATTTTTAAATCATATTAAACATAGTTATTCTGTAATCTTTGATATTTCTAATTTCTGAGTCTTTGAGGATTTTATTTTGCCATCTGTCTGATTCTCAGTTATAGTATCTTGTTTCCTTGTATGCTTTGCAATTTTGTTTATTAATTTACTTATGTATTTTTTTATTGTAAGCAGCTAATATCTTTGGATATTTATCTGTAGGAATTCTTAATGCCTCTGTTGCAGGTGAGTTCTTTCATTGGGAATTTGCTTTTATTTCTACCAACTGCCTAAGGTCACTAACAACCTGGAAACCAAATCAAGTTACCTCAACTTGGGTTTTTCAAACCATACAACAGCTAGTGTAAATTGAGACCATAAACACACATGAAAGCTGGCTTGTGTTTTCAAATTTCCCACCTTCACAATGTTGAGAAAGACAACTTTCTTTCTTGTTTTACATGGCAAATTTGTCTCATTTCTCTTCCATCGAAGTAAAGTTTCAGCTTTATGAGAATAGGCTACTGCTAGACTTTCCAGCTGGAGCAGGCTGTGGGCCAGAACCCTCCAAGCATGTTGCTCAGCCTTTGTGAGCCATGAGAGAGGGTGGGAAGCTTTCCCTAGGCTGCACCTCTTCCACATCCCCTCTGCACTGGGCCTTACACAGCCCTCTGGGAAGATGCCAAAGAGCTGCAACTTTGGCCTAACATGAAGGACGTTTTTGGTGCTAACAAGGATTTCTGTTTCCACTAAGGTTTTAGCCTCTGTGGAGTTTTTTTCTAACATCATGCCATCTCAGCAATGCGTTTAAAAAACATACTTTAACATATTAATCACTTCAATCTGAGTGTTATTCAGGATATCTAGACTGCCATACTGTTTGAAATAGCAGACTCTTATCAACTCCCTTCTGCTTATTAAATATCGAGTTCCTAGAGACCAGGGACCATGATTCATTCATTTTTATATCCTAGGACCTGACACACATTAGTGTTTGCACAGAAATTATTATTTGAATTAGTGCCAAAAACAATAATTTCAAGTTCAAGTAATTGGTTTGAAATTCTAGGTACAATCAAAGCAATTTCCTTTCTGAGAATTCTCAAGGCCTTAATGCAATGGTGTAGATTAGAGAACTCCTTGGGAAGTTGGTTATCCACATGAGCGATCTGTTTTAATCAAATTAACTGGGAAGTTGCCCAGTTGTGCTTTAATTGGAATCACATGGATTCACTCCACTAGAACAGTAGAGAAGTTTAGGTTGTAGGTAAATTGTGCAAGTATATGAATCAGATTGCAAAGGTTTAGAAAAATATACTTGGCATAAAAATGTTTCCATTTCTGCTACTTTCCAATGATATTTCACATTTTACCCTTGGTGTTGACATTTTCTGTGATCATTGGATTATCCCATTTATCCATTTGTTTGTGATTCAGCATTTATGAAGCGTGTATATCATATGCACTGTGCCAAATGCTGGGTTGTATGGTTTGAATGTGTCCCACTAATTTTGTGTGTTGTAAACTCAATCCTTAAATCATGTTGATTGGAGGTGGGGCCTTTGGAAGATAATTAGGATTACATAAGGACAATAGGGTGGGGCCCCCATAGTGGGATTGGTGGCTTTATAACAAGAGAAAGAGCCCTGAGCTGATCTGCACGCTCTTGGCCTCTTGCTGTGTGATGCCCTGTGCCATGTTATAATGCAGCAAGAAGGCCCTCACCAGATGCCGACACCATACCTTTAGACTTCTCAGACCCCAGAACTGTGAGAAATAAGTATATTTTAAAAAATAAATTACCTGGTCTGTGGTATTCTGTTATAGGAACAGGAAACAGATTAAGACAAAGGGGTTACAAAGGAAGGCATATTCCCTGCCTTCAGTGCTCAGGGACTGATGTTAATAATCACAATACATTAAAAAATGAACAAAAATAGAAGCACGCACTGGACACAGCAGAGCATGAAGGAGAGAGTGAGCCACTGTGTTTAGGAGCAGCCGGGAAGTTTCCACAGGAGGGGAGACTCCTGTGCTGAACCTGGAATAAAGAGGGGTTTTTATCGGGCAGGTGGTGAGGAGCCAGGGGGCAGCAAACAGTGTCTGGCCCGGCCCCCCACTCAGCATCCCACATGCACCCCTGCAATGGGCAAGGCTTCTCAGTGCTCAGGCATGCTCAGATTTTCTTGGCCCCTTGGGAACTCTCAATTTTTCCTGACCATTTCCCAGGACTGTGTGCACTGGCCCTTCTCAGGTGACAGTTCCTTAACAAAATGACCTCACCTCCTGTCTCCCTCTCCCTGGACAACGTGAGCATTTTAAAATACCTCTGGCCCTAATGTCCTTCTTTCCTCCCTCCCTCCTCCCTCTCTTTCTTAGTATTCTACAGAATTTTAATTTATTCCTGCTAAAGCTCTCTTCTTAGGAGAGCTACATTGAAATTTAACGTTCTAAATAAATGCAAATTCAAATTGCCCTTGTTTCTACTTAGAAATGTAAGTGATAAAATCGAATACAAACCAAGAGAAAACACAACCGAAATGTCCAGTTTAAAGTGTCTTCAACTATTAACACTTGCCCTTTCCTTCATGAGCATGCTGCTTTGGTTTTTATTTATCCATCCTCTTTCTTCAACTTCCGTTTCTTTCATTCTGAATTTAAATGCAGGTTGCATATTTTTTTCATTAATTATTATAGTAGTTTAGTAGAATCTAAAATACAGGGTGCCCCCCCAGGAGCCACCCAAAATTATACATTAGGGGGCAAGAAGAATGTATTAGAACTAATAATTATAATTTATTGTTCATCTTATCCTTTAAAAATTGTATTTGCATGTTTTGTAATATATATGTTATGTTTCATGTACATAATTTATAAATTAATTTCCCTGTACTAAGGGTGCATGCTCAAACATTACTTGCTGATGGAGTGGACTGGTTTATGTAATCCTTTTCTCAAGTAAAATTCTGGTTCTAGGGAGTATTCTACCAGGCAAGTGCCCATTTCCTAATTCTCTCAGAAGTTCTTCCTAACGTAAGATTTAAAGGGATGGAAAATAGGAATCATAAAGATTAGCTAATCATAGTCTTAGCTTGATAATGCTTAGTTCTGTGATAAAAGTTTTGCTCTCTTTTTGATTTTATTTTCTAATGCCAAGAGTTTCTGAGCTGCTTAATAAAGACAGAGGTTCCTAGGAGGTTTGGAAGGAGATATTTTGAGAAATGCATGAATTGGCAGTTTCCCTCTCGAATCACATTAGATGAGCATCTAGTGATGTGAACTCCATGTGGCCTCAGAACCTCAGGGTCTTTCCTGACTACCTGACCTGAGGGGCAAAGCTTTTCTTTGCTCTGCTAACTGGTTCTGCCTAATCCAGTGCCCATTCGAAAACTCACTCATATGTGGGAGATAAAAGAAGTGAGCACATAGAAGTAGAGTAGAATGGGGGCTACTAGAGGCTGGGAGCAGGGAGGGGGGAGAGGTTGGTTAATGGATACAGAATTACAGCTAGATAGAAAGAATAAGTTCTCGTATTCCATAGTAGTGCAGGGGGCCTATGATTAACAGCAATTTATTGTACATTTTCAGATGGCTGGAAGGGAGGAGTTCAGATGTTCTCATCACAAAGAAATTGTGGAGTAACATTTATAAAGCAAATGTAATATGTGGAGCATACTGACATTTATAAAGCAAATGTATTTCACAGGGCCTAACTTTTTAAAATTCCACATAGAAATGTTAAGCTTGTGAAAGACAGGAAACTTTCCCCAGGCTAAAGTCTCTGTTGTAGATAAAGAATTGTAACACAGCAAAATTGCTGGCTCTAAGAGCAGATGTCCTTGGTGCAGCCAAACCTAATGATTGTTGCCATGACAATTATCTCACTGTTCTTTTGTAACCACCTATGTTCTATGTTCCTTTTCTGTAACTTTCTGGCCTGGAGAATAAATACTGAGAGAAGACCCTAGGTCAGTGTTATTTTCTGAGTAGAAATGCCTCTTTCTTGAGGGTTCCTAGAAATTAACCCCTTTGGGGCTTCTCACTGTTCAGAAGAAATGGGATTTGAGTAATCCTTTGTGTCTCCATCACCCTGGGAAGAAATGATAAATATTTGTAGTGATGGATATTCTCATCAGTCTTTTGATCATCACAGTGTATACATGTATTGAAGTGTTACTCTGTACTCCATAAATATGTACAATTATTACGTGTTAGTTAAAAAATTAAATTTAAAAAATGTCTATACTGTCATTTCAAGAAGTTTTCAAATCCCACTTCTTAAAAAAAAAGTTTGCACAATTTTATTTATTTATTCACTCGTACATATTTATGGAGTTTGAACAATTTTGAAGCCTGGTTTGTTTTTCTTTGCCAATTCAGTGAAAAGTGTACTACAGTATTTTATAAGTTTAATTTCAAATCTAATCTCTTTATTATGTGTACTTGATTCAGAATTCAAAATTAATTTCCTGTCTCCTGATATATTCTAGTGTTGGTAATCTAGGTTCCTCACTTCATGTGAAGAGTAGTGTGCTTCTGTGTGCCAAGAATCTTTTGAAGTTCTGGAAAGGGTTACTAAAACTCTGTTCATCATATTCCTAAAACATACTCAACACTGAGACGCCTGTTTAAGGCCATCACCCTACTGTTCCACAGAAAGGACTTCTTGGAATCTTGGCCCTTTGATGATGGTTTGAAATTCATACTGAATTAACAAAATTTGGTTACTTAATTCAGGTGACTTTCCAACATAAGTAATTCCTAAATAAGTTTTTGGGTCTTTTAAACATCGCTTGAATATTTGCAAGTTTTATATTTTACAAGTAAGAAAGTGTGGCCGCCCAAAACTTGGTGAACTCTAAAGGCATCTGTGGCTCCCAGGTGTCCCCATCCCCCTTCCTCTTTCCTCCTCTACCCCTTGCAAACACCCCGGGGGCCAGCACTCCTCTGGGAAGCAGGTCCTTGGCTTTCCACTGCCTGTGAGGTCCTCTGCTCTCCTCCTGCACTTGGCTGGGTCCCGCAAAGTTGGTGCAGTTTTTCAGCAAGGGGGGCCCCATGCTGGGTAGGAAGGAGTGGTCCTGACAGAGGGCTCAGAGGCTGGGAAAGTTGGCTGTAGTCCCCATAGCTAGCCAGGCCATGGCTCTTCCTCTAGATCCACTCACAGAGTGGTTTGTGAGGCCCTTCTGCAGCATGGTGTCCGGAACCACCTACAGGACTTCTGCCACTTTCCAGCTGGGCTCCTTACCAAAGACTTGGAGATTTAGCCTGAAAATGAGTTAAATAATTAATAAAAACACCTGCCACACTTAGTCTAATAGGGCTACTGTGAAAACTAATTGAAAAAGATGTGAACAAATGCACCTTGTGAGTTATAAAGTTTATCATCTCAAGTTGTTGTTATTGTTCACGTTAGACTCCTTACCCCAGCTAATTGTTTGTTAGGTCCCAATGCTTGGTTGTTTGGGTGGCACCTGACCATGGGCTGTTCTGTGAGTTGACCAGCTTCTGGGCATTCACTTTTTACTGTCTCCTGGTTCTCCAGGTGCCCTGAGTGGGGAATTTGAGCATCGTGGGCCATCTTGGTGGCATCCACCCAAACCTACCCTCACTGAGCAGCACCAGTCCACACCCTGGGGCCTGTCTGTCCCTTCCCAACCCTCCACCCATGCTGAAAACTCCTCATTCTTAACATCTTTTCCTTATTGTCTTACTTTTGGACTTTTCACCCAAAATAGTAACTTAAGTGCAGTGGATTTCTATATGAAGGAACCAACAAATACAGAAAACAAACAGTAAATCAGAAAGAAAGGAACAAAAGACACCTAACACAACCAAACAATAATCAATAAAATGCTAGGAATAAATCAACACTTTTCAATAACAACTCTTAATGTAAAAGGCTTAAATTCCCCAATCAAAAGACACAGACTGGCTGACTGGATTAAAAAGGAGGACCCAACTATATGGTGCCTTCAAGAGACCCATCTCACCCATAAAGACTCACATAGACTAAGAGTGAAAGGATGGAAAAAGATTTACCATGCAAACAGAAATGAAAAACGAGCTGGATTAGCTATTCTTATATCTGATAAAATAGATTTTAAACTAAAAACCATAAAAGAGACAATGAGGGACACTATGTAATGATAAAAGGATTGATACATCAAGAAGACATAACAATCATAAATATATATGCACCCAATGTCGGAGCAACCAGATTTATAAAACAAACTCTATGAGACCTAAAGAAGGAAATAGACACCAATTCTCTACAAACTATTCCAAAAGATTGAAACAGAGGCAATTCTTCCAAACTCA
>NW_007726298.1:694569-700970 GCF_000696425.1 Galeopterus variegatus | reverse complement strand
TATCTCAACATAATTAAAGCCATATATGATAAACCCACTGCCAATATCATCCTGAATGGGGAAAAGCTGAAAGCTTTTCCTTTAAGAACAGGAACTAGACAAGGATGCCCACTCTCACCACTCCTATTCAACATAGCATTGGAAGTACTAGCCAGAGCAATCAGAGAATAGAAGGAAATAAAGGGCATACAAATTGGAAAAGATGAAGTCAAACTGTCCCTCTTTGCAGATGACATGATCCTAAATATTGAACAGCTTAAAGCCTCTACAAAAAAATTCCTAGAGCTGATAAATGATTTCAGCAAAGTAGCAGGATACAAAATCAACACACAAAAATCAGTAGCATTTCTATTCTCCAATAGTGAACATGCAGAAAGGGAAATTAAGAAAGCTTGCCCATTTACAATAGCCACCAAAAAAATAAAATACTTAGGAATTGAGTTAACCAAGGATGTGAAAAATCTCTATAATGAGAATTACAAACCACTGCTGAGAGAAATTAGAGAGGATACAAGAAGATGGAAAGATATCCCATGTTCTTGGATTAGAAGAATCAACATATTGAAAATGTCCATACTACCCAAAGTGATATACAAATTCAATGCAATCCCCATCAAAATTCCAATGACATTTTTCTCAGAAATGGAAAAAACTATCCAGACATTTGTATGGAATAACAAAAGACTATGCATAGCCAATGCAATTCTGAGCAAAAAAAATAAAGCTGGAGGCATAACACTACTTGACTTTAAACTATACTGCAAAGCTATAAAAACCAAAACACTATGGTACTGGCATAAAAACAGACACACTGATCAAGGGAATAGAATAGAGAATCCAGAAATCAACCCACACACCTACAGCCATCTGATCTTTGACAAAGGCACCAAGCCTATACACTGGGGAAGAGACTGCCTCTTAGCAAATGGTGCTGGGAGACCTGGCTATCAATATGCAAGAGAATGAAATTCGACCCATACATTTCACCATACACTAAAGTCAACTCAAAATGGATTAAAGAATTTAATATACACCCTGAAACAATAAAACTTCTTAAAGAAAACATAGGAGAAACACTTCAGGAAGTAGGACTGGACACAGACTTCATGAATATGACCCCAAAAGCACGGGCAACCAAAGGAAAAATAAATAAATGGGATTATGTCAAACTAAAAAGCTTCTGCACAGCAAAAGAAACAATTAGCAGAGTTAAAAGATAACCAACAGATTGGGAGAAAATATTTGCAAAATATACATCTGACAAAGGATTAATATCCAGAATATACAAGGAACTGAAACAACTTTACAAGAAAAAAACAAGCAATCCAATTAAAAAATGGGCCAAAGAGCTAAATAGGCATTTCTCTAAGAAAGATATGCAAATGGCCAACAGACATATGAAAAAATGCTAAACATCACTCAGCATTCGGGAAATGCAAATCAAAACCACACTGAGATACCATCTCACCCCAGTTAGGATGGCTAAAATCCAAAAGACTGAACAATAAATGCTGGCGAGGTTGCAGAGAGAAATGAACGCTCATACATTGTTGGTGGGACTGCAAAATGGTGCAGCCTCTACGGAAAATGGTATGGAGGTTCCTCAAACAATTGCAGATAGATCTACCATATGACCCAGCTATCACACTGCTGGGAATATACCCTGAGGAATGGAAGTCATCAAGTTGAAGGTATACCTGTTCCCCAATGTTCATTGCAGCACTATTTACAATAGCCAAGAGTTGGAACCAGCCCAAATGTCCATCATCAGATGAGTGGATACAGAAATCGTGGTGTATCTACACAATGGAATACTACTCAGCTATAAAAAAGAATGAAATACTGCCATTTGCAACAACATGGATGGACCTAGAGAGAATAATATTAAGTGAAACAAGTCAGGTGCAGAAAGAGAAATATCACATGTTCTCACTTATTGGTGGGAGCTAAAAATAAATAAATACACACACACACACACACACACACACACAAAAAAAAAAACCGGGTGGGGGGAGGGAAGAAGATATAACAATTGCAATTCCTTGAAGTTGATACGACAAGCAAAGAGAAAGGCCATTGTTGGGAGGGAGGGGGAGAGGGAAGAGGGAGGGAGGTTTCAGTAACGGGCTTCAATAATCAACCACGTATATCGACAAAATAAAATAAAATAAAATAAATAAATAAAATAAAATAATAAAAAGAAAAAAAATGAAAATGGGGGAGAGGATATGACCTTTCATTGGTCTTTAAGTGACCCTACATCAGCTTCTTCAAACCTTGGATTTCAAGCAACCCTGGGTCACCTGGATTCCTTGTTAGCCAAATCCTTTGCTAGAATTCTATCTTAACAAGCTCAGAGAAACTTCCCAGTTTCTTTGTGAAGTTACCTCGTCCTCTGATGGAGGGACTGTAAATACAAATACACATTTTTCTCAGCAGCACATGGAACATTCTCTAGGTCACAAAACAAATCTGAAGAAATTCAAAAAACTTGAAATAATATCAACTACCTTGTCTGACCACAACAGAATAAAACTAGAAATCAACAACAGAAGGGACAGTAGAAACCATACAAGTACATGGAAATTAAACAACATGCTCCTAAACAATGAATGGGACAAAGAAGAAATCAAAAAGGAAATTAAAACATTCCTGGAGACAAATGAAAATGAAAACACAACATACCAGTAATAGGATACAGCAAAAGCAGTTCTAAGAGGGAAGTTTAGTAATAAATGCCTACATCAAAAAAGGAGAAAGACTTCAAATAAACAACGTAATGTTACACCTCAAGGAACTAGAAAAACAACAACAAACCAAATCCAAAATAAGTAGAAGGAGAGAAATAACAAAGATCAGAGGAGAAATAAATCAATTAAAGATTTAAAAACAGTACAAAAGATCAATAAAACAAAGAGTTGGTTTTTGAAAAAGATAAACAAAATTGATACACCTATTAATCTAGGGGAAAAAAAGAGAGGATACTCAAATAAATCAGAAATGAAAAAGGAGACATTATAACTGATACCACAGAAACAAAATGATCATAAGTGACTACTATGAAACACTATATGCAAACAAACTGGAAAACCTAGAAGAAATGGATAAATTCATGGACATACAACTTAACAAAGTTGGATCATGAAGAACTATAAAATCTAAAATAAAAAGTCTCCCAACAAAGAAAATATCTGGACGGGATACCTTTGCTGCTGAATTCTACCAAACATTTAAAGAACTAATATCAACTTTTCTCAAACTCTTCCAAAAAACTGAAGAGGAGGGAATACTTCCTAATTCATTCTACAAGGCCAGCATTACCCTCATACCAAAACTGGAAAAAGATACAACAAAAAAAGAAAACTACAGACCAATGTCCCTAATGAACACAGACATGAAGATCGTCAACAAAATACTAGCAAACAGAATCCAGCAACACATTAAAAAGACCGTACACCATGATCAAGTGGGATTTATCCCAGGGATGCCAGAATGCTTCAACATATGCAAATCTGTAAATGTGATACATTACATCAACAGAATGAAGGAAAAAAAACATATGATTATCTCAATAGACAAGAAAAGCATTTGATAAAATCCAACACCATTTCATGATAAAAATACTTGACAAACTAGGTATAGAAGAAATATACCTCAACACAATAAAGGCCATATATGATAAGCCCACAGCTAATATCACACTGAATGGACAAGAACTGGAGGCTTTTCCTTTAAGATCTGGAACAAGACAAGGATGTCCACTTTCCCCACTCTTATTCAACATAGTACTGGAAGTTCTAGCCAGTGCAGGAAGACAAAAGAAAGCAATAAAGGGCATCCGCACTGGAAAGGAGGAAGTCAAAGTATTCCTATTTGCAGATGACATGATCCTATATGTAGGAAACCCTAAAGACTCCACCAAAAAATTGCTAGAACCAATAAATGAATTCGGTATAGTGGCAGGATACAAAATCAGCACAAAAAAATCTATAGCCTTCCTGTATGCTAATAATGAAATAACTGAAGAAGAAATCAAGAAAGTAATCCCTTTCCCAATAGCTACCAAAAAAATAAAATACCTAGGAGTAAATTTAACCAAGGAGGTGAAAGGCCTCTACAATGATAAGCTTAAGACATTGGTGAGAAAAATTGAAGACACAAATAAATGGAAAATATCCCATGTTTATGGGTTGGAAGAATTAACACCATCAAAATGTCCATGTTACCCAGAGAAATCTACACATTCAATGCAATTCCTATCAAAATACCAATGACATTCTTCACAAAAAAAAATAGAAAAAATGATCTTAAAATTTGTATAGATCCACAAATGACCCTGTATAACTAAAGCAATCTTGAGCAAAAATAACAAAGCTGGAAACTTCACACTCTCTGACTTCAAAATATATGATAAAGCTATAGTAACCAAAACAGCATGGTACTGGCATAAAAATAGACAAATAGACCAGTGGAACAGAATAGAGAGTCCAGAAATAAACCCACACACGTATTGCCAATTGATTTTTGACAAAGGTACCAGGAATATACAGTGGGGAACAGGACAGCTTCTTCAATAAATGGTGCTGGAAAACTGGATATCCACATGCAGAATATTAAATCTAGACAGCTACCTCTCACCATACACAAAAATCAACTCAAAATGGATTAAAGACCTAAGTTTAAGATCCCCAAATTATGAAACTACTAGAAGAAATCATAGGGAAACACTACATAAAATGGGAGTGGGCAGTGCTTTTTTGAGTGAGACTACAGAGGCATGGGCAACTAAAGCAAAAATACACAAATGGGACTACATCAAACTGAAAAACTTCTGCACAGCAAGGAACACTGTCAACACAGTGAAGAGACAACCTACAGAATGGGAGAAAGTGTTTGCAAACTACACATCAGACAAGGGGATAATATCCAGAATATATAAGCGACTCAAACAATTCAACAGCAAAAAATCAACCTAATTTCTAATATGGACAAAGGAACTGAACAGACATTTCTCAAAAGAAGATATGCAAATGGCCAACAAGCACATGAAAAAAACACTCAAAATCACTAATCATCAGGGAAATGCAAATTAAAACCACAAGACATCATCTCATCCCAGCTGTTATCAACAAAACAGAAAATAATAAATGTGGCAAGGATGCAGAGAAAATGGAACCTCCTACATTGCTGGTGGGAATGTAAATTGGTACAGCCATTGTGGAAAATGGTATGGAGGTTCCAAAAATAAATCTACCTTATGACCCAGGCATCCCACCACTGGGTGTACACCCAAAGGAAATGAAATCAATGTATCAAAAGGATAGTAATCTATGCATAAAAACAAACTGAAATCCTTCCCTGGGTTTTATGAGAGGAGATTCAGACAGATGGGGCTGTCTCTAATATTCTCAGCTCAGCAGAGAATTAAAATTACTTAAGAGACTTAAACCTTCAGTTTGCTGGAGGTCTCTCTTAACCCGTGTCCTTAATTTTAATTTTTTCTTATTGACCAGATTTTTGAGACCTTTTCAATTCTGGACACTCTTCCTCTAATCCCCTAATGCTCCATGGGTCCTGGTGTAAGTGTTTCTGCCCTTCCTCCTGGTTGAGAAGGCTCCCGGGGGAGAAACAGAAGTGCCATCATCAGGTAGACCCGGAGACCATCCCTCCTACACACTTGGACGTCCGTCCGTGATGCTCTCCCAGTGTGCGATGACAAGCACATTCCCATGAAACTTCATTTAATGGGTGACCCACAGCGTTGGTGAAGATGGAAAGAGAAAAGAAATTGCCTGCTGGAGCTAAACCCCAAGAGAACAGCCAGCTGTGTACAGGTGGATTCTCACTAAGCTCATTTTTAAATAAATTTTTTTTGGCAGCTGGCTGATACTTAAAATAGGTTTTAAATTTCTGGATAGCTTTAGATTTACAGAAAAGATGCAAAGACAGTGCTGAGAGTCCTTGAAGAGCCCACCCCACTCCCCTGCTGTTGACATCTTTTAAAACAAGCAGTTCACAGGCCAGCCCGGTGGTGCACTGGATAGTGCGCCGCTTGGGAAGCGCGGCGGCGCTCCCACCTGGGGGTTCGGATCCCACATATGGACCAGCCGCTCACTGGCTGAGCGAGGCGTGGGAGCAACACTGAGGGTTGCGATCCCGTTGCCGGTCCCGGTCCGGTACGGGGGCGACACTGAGGGTTGCGATCCGTTGCCGGACACGGAAAAAGACAAAAAAAAAAAAATTACTGAGTTCTTTTTTCTTTTCTTTCTATTTTCCTCTAGCTTGGGGATGGAGTATCACTGATCCACAGGAGGAAAAATACTTACAAAATCATTTCTCCTTAGATAATATAATCACCTTTTTAAATTAGGAACTGGGAACATAAATTTTATCCAGTAAGT
>NW_007726298.1:618256-694532 GCF_000696425.1 Galeopterus variegatus | reverse complement strand
AAAAAAAAAAAAAAAAAAAAAAAAAAAAAAAAACAAGCAGTTCTCATAGAGGTGGAGAGTAGAGTAATGGTTACCGGAGGCTGGGAGGGGAGACAGGCCGTGGGAGGAGGAATGGGGACTAATGGGTACAAAACTGTGCCATCTACTCAAGGGAATCACCGTGCAGTGCACGCATATATTGAAACAACACACTGTACCCCACGAGCATGTACAAGTGAATGTTAAAGTAAAATTAAAAAATAAAAATAAAAAATAAATGAAATGTGCAGAAAAAATAGAAACAAACTAAATAGGTAATAATAGGGAAATGAAGTAAACGTTTGCGCTTCACTGGATAATGGGAGTACTGTACATATGGAAATACACATACTCCAGAATTTTTTTAAGTGGCAAAACAATAATGTAAACATTTTAGTTTCGAGATGTAATTTTCAATTTTTGTGTCCATCTCTCTTTTCTTCTGAAGACCAATGTAAATGACCAAAGAAAAGTGGACTGAAACGTGAGGGTGACTCCCAGGGAGAAGCCACCCTCCTCCGTGTGGGATGCGCTCAGGCTGAAATCAGGGACCGCGCGCTGAGCAAGTGTGGCTCGTGCCCCAGGGAACGTGTGCAGCTCAAATCAGCACTGTCAGGGACGCAGAAGGCAGGTTTCTCATGCTAAAACAGGAGCAGGTAGTCTTGAACAAATTTTCACAAAGTTTCACATGAAGTGTGATCCAGCAGTTCTGCTTCTAGGAATTTATGCTGTAGATATACCCAAACATTATGTGCAACAGGGAAATATTTAATGCAACATATATAATTTCTGCATCTACATGCTTGTATGTATATTAAACTGAGCATGAGTCCATGCTGACATAAAGAAATAACTGAATAAATAAACAAAGGAGGAGAGAGATAGGGAATCTTGGCAGAGGAACTCCAAATTGTATATGTAGATACTCCCCCCTGCAGGAGGTGTAGCTGAATCGTCACCCGACTCCACCTGGGAAGTTGGCTGCACTCAGCAGCTTGCTCCTGAAGAAAGGTCATGGAAAGGGAGAAGTGGCAGCTCTGCAGCTAGAGGGCTGCAGCCAGGTTACCGTGACCAGCAATGGGCCATGCTGGAGTCCTGAACCCTGAGGTGACGTAGTGAGAGAACACCCCACCTCTCGGGCTCTTCCAAGAAACCTTCATCTAAACACAGGGAAGCACCAGAGAAGCCCACGTGGAGGGACGTCCTACAAGTCCCTGACCAGCATCCTCAAAACTGTCGACATCATGGAAGACGAGGAAAGACTGAAGAATTGCCATAGACCAGAGGACACCAAGGGATGTGGTGACAAATGCCATGTGGGGTCCTAGATCGGACCTCAGAAGAGAGAAAGGACATTCACAGAGAAACTGTGAATCCAGATTCAACCTGGAGTTCGGTTAATAGTCACGCACCAACATTCATCTCTTACTTTTGACAAATGTACTGTGGTTATGAAAGATGTTCACACGAGGAGAAGCTGGGGGAAGAGTGTGTGGATTTCTCCTGTCTTTGCAACTTTTCTGTTAAATCTAAAATTATTGCAAAATAAAAATTACTTAAAGAGGTAAATCTTAGTTTTAGACAACATTGAATTCAGAATAAAAATAATTAAACGAGGGACAAGTAAACAATTTATACTTGTCCACAAAGAAAACCTCAGTGGAGTAAGTCTAGTTGATCACTGTTTATTTCAGTGAGCAGATGCAGCTTTAATAAACAGCCATAAAGAACAGCTCTACCAACCAGTGCGGGCAACGTAAGTTTCTGGGCTCTGCATGGTTTTTTTGTCTTTTGACTCTTTTGTCTCTGAAGTAATGTGGAAATGTGAAAATGTGGCTAGTCACATGTTTATCCAAAAGCAATTTTATTTCAAGCTGCTCTTTAGATCTTCATTGGTGTAGAGTATCAGATTGTTCTCAGAGAAAATTTCACATTAAGTACTTTGGAGCCGTGCTGGCAATTTAATTGTCATTCATTTTCATTTTGGGGTTGATGTTTCTATTGTGGCTGCTTTTGAGAGTTTTTAAAAAGTGTATTTGCTGGTTCTTTCCTTTTAAACATTTTAAAATATAGTATTGACCATTTTTCTATAAAAGTAAAAGTTTTCTTTGTCTTTTTCTTTTCTTTTCTAAAATGGTCTAACTGTATGTTATTTTTATAATGAGAGAGAAACAATAAATGTTATTTGTTAAGTCATTTTCTTAACCTTTTGTAAGTTCATCAGTTACAAGGCCAATTTGTAGGAAACTGAGGGACGGGGAGGTGAAATGATTTGAACAAAGGAACCTGAGAGCGGGAAGACTTTCCTGGCAGGTAGTGGACATCGGGGCGGTCTTGCCAACTCCCATCCCACCGCACGTTTGTGGTCACTTTCCGTTTCTTAAGGAGCCGTGTGTGCTTTGCTGCGGGGCGGGACTGCTCTCTAGGGTGGGGCTGGGGAGCAGACAGGAAGACACACGAAGCACCTTGCAGCAAATCATTGCTTTTTTCAACCTTTCAAAATGGGTTAAGAATCAATTTAGAGTTACTCTCATGAGAAAAGGTTAATAGAAATTTTAATGAAAAATTTGACATTGACGGGATTGCAACTCCACGGCTTTGAATTTTGAAGCAAAGCCTTTTCCTGTAAGACTAGAGGTCTTAGGTTAGTGGCTGTCCAAACTCAGAGATGGAAAAGTGGCTGCGGAGGCACGCTGCATTGCTCCCTGGATGCCACCTAAACACACAGAGCATGGCAGAAGAAAAATTACAGGTCACGCATCCCCGAATACCAGAGGCAGACGTTTCATACATCGTTACAACCTGAGATTTTCCGAAGGTCACCTCTGCAGGACATTTCATGAATCCTGGGCTTCGCACAATAGCCCAGCCATGCCCGATGCTTATGTATGAACTACCTTTCTTCAGGAAATGTGGCGTGACTCGGTTGGCCTCGCTTTCTCCTCCCGTATCCCGGCTTGCATGCGAGGACGGCAGGGAGACAGCCCGGGTGGGGACAGCCAGCTCTTGTCCCTGCTGCCTGACTGCCAAGTCCGAGCTCCCAGGGGCCGGCCAGCCCTTGGTGCTGCAGGGAACTCGGTTTTCCTTCCCGCCAGCCAGTGGGTCTCCCAGAGGCTGGAGGGAAGCAGAGCCATTGAGTGCTGGTCCCGCTTTCTCATGAGCCACGCATCGATATCCACCTGCCCGGCCTAACCACCTTTCCCCAGGGTGCATGTGGGGACAGGGGCTCTCGCCCACACTGGCATCACCCTCCACGCCACTCTCCCCTCCTCCAGAGGCCACAGCTCAGCTCCCCTTGCTGCCTGGTGTTCATGGGCCACTGTCCCTCTTGATGTGTGGCTGCTGTCACCACTCAGGCATCCGAGGAGAGGCAAACACAGAGAGTAAGGCCCTGGCCCTTTCCTTCCTCGACCCTTGATTCCACCCAGCACCACCGTGGAAGGCAGGGCTAGAGGGGAGACCCCTCGGGAGGGCACAGTCCTTGTGGAGAATTAAACGACGCGTGTAAGGCTGGCTGAGAAGTTGTGGAGGAGGAAATGGTCTTCAGGGGCAAAAGTGCCCAGTATTCTCTGGCATCCTGATCCTGAGTATGTAGATGTCAAGAGAAGCAACTTACGCTGGGCTTAAGCTCAGTCAGTGCAAGCCAGGAGGTGAGGGTTGAGTCTCGGGGAGTTTAAAAACCAAGGCGGGCCATTCAGGAGAAAGTCTCCCTGGGGTACGTTGAGGGGAGTGGCGGGTCCTGGGGACAGATAGGGCATTGCGTCCAACAGCCGGGAGGGTGAGGGGGGCAGTCGTGATCTGAGTCACTGAATGAGGGCGTTTTGTCCCCTCTGTGTGGTGGGGATGCAAGGAGAGAGGACAGTGAGGGACAAAGTCATGTCAGGGAGCTGGATATTGGGGGGCTGGGTCAGAGGCTGATGGAGATGAAGCAGGACAAGGATGGACACAGAAGGAAGACGGGAGGATTGCGCAGGGAAGCATGGGGGATCCTCGTCAGTGTCTCTGGGAAGCTGACACCTCACATGTCGTCTGCGGGTCTTTGGAGGGCACTTTACTTCATGGTGTCATCTGCTTCTGGGGGCTCTCGAAGGAACCTCAGTTTAAGGTCTTCTCTTGGGGTGGATTTCTATTTGGAGGGAGTCTTTTATTTTTTTAATTGTGGAGCATGAACCCAAGATTGCACTTCTTGTGGTTTTGCTGTAGTATTGGCGATCACAAGGCCGGGATTAGAAGGTCATTAGGAGGTTAGCTGAACGTGCCCATCAAAAGTGCCCACCTTCGGGCCGGCCCCATGGCGCACTCGGGAGAGTGCAGCGCTGGGAGTGCAGCGACGCTCTTGCTGCGGGTTCGGATCCTATATAGAAATGACCGGTGCGCTATGGGCGACACCACACCAAGGGTTGTGATCCCCTTACTGGTTACGAAAAAGACAAAAAAAGAAAAAAAAAAAGAAGTGCCCACCTTCTGGTCCCCTCTGCCTGTGAATGTTCCCTTCTGTGTCAAAAGGACTTTGCAGATGTGATTAAGTCGAGGGTCCCAAGATGGAGAGATTTTGCTGGATTGTCTGGGTGGGCCCTACATGTAATTGCCAGGGTCCTCGTGTGAGGGACAGAAGCCAAAGGAGGAAGCAGCAAGTGGGATGTGTGATGATAGAGATGAGGAGAAGAGGGACACAGGAAAGGGGCCATGAGCCAGGAGGGCAGGTGGCCTTGAGCAGCGAGAACAGGCAAGAAAAGGCATCCTTTCCTGGAGCCTCCAAAGGAACCGGCCCTGCTGACACCTGGATGTACATTAGCCCCATGAAGCTGATTTCACTCTAGTGGCCTCCAGAACTGTTGGGAAATAAATCTGAATTATTTTAAGCCACTAAGTTGTGGGAATGTGCTACAGCAGCAGCAGGAAACCCATACAGGAGGACAGCATTGGGACCCTTCCATGCGGGTTCAGGATCGGTCTTTCGGTGGTGTGTCGTCCAGAAGACTGGGCCTCTGACCTGAATGTCACACGAAGGCTGCAGTGGGATGTCTGGGAAAGGCAGACTTGACCTGCTGGTGACAAGTGTGGGTGTGCTTTATAAGAACATGGAAGTACTTAAGGATATAATTGGATCAGAATCGAGTCTCCTAAGGCCCAGGAGGAGTACAGATTGTCACCAGCTGAAGGTAACCATTTCATAAGGGGGTAGTCCACGCTGACTGAGGGGAAGACCAGGGAATCACTGGGGCTAAAGGCAAGGCTTTGGGTCAAGGCAGGTGGAGTTCCTCGGAGTCTGGCAAGCTGGCATTTAAGGGCAGAGCCGTGCTTGTGCGTGGAAGTCCTTGAATAACCTAACTGGGGACGTGAGTTTCTCCATTGCGAGAGAGAAACAAGAGATTCCCCTGGTGGGAACATTTTTTCTAGCGGCAGCTTAGCTATGTGGTGGCAGTAGCTTGTTTGCAGGGAAAAGCTTCTCCCATCTTGAAAATGTGCAGGCTGGGACCAGAGTATTTGCATTCCCGGAGACTCCAGGAGTTGAGTACAATTCTTTTGCCCTTGGACACAGGGACTAGGGGACTGGCTGTCATCTTGCTCCATCTTTTTGTCTTGACCAGGGCTGTGTTTCTGGGGGTGGGGCAAGTCGAGGTTACCTGCCTTAGCCATGTTTGGGGAGGAGACCTGTACGATTTCCTGTGCTGTGATGTGTAATCTTGCAGAGGCCATGGCCTGAATTTCAGGTGAGGGACCTAGGAGAGACCAAGCAGCTGTCTGGGTGTCCCCAAACCCCATCGGAGTGGGTAAAATAGCCAGTCTGTTTCCATGGAGCCCGTTCAGCATCAGGAGCCACAGTCATTACGCTTTAGGTCCCCCACGTAGGGCTTCTGTCTCTGAAGGAGACGGAGCAGGGGCAGCGTGCAGGGGCAGCGAGCAGGGGCAGCGAGCAGGGGCAGCGTGCAGGGGCAGCGAGCAGGGGCAGCGTGCAGGGGCAGCGTGCAGGCAGCTGGGTAGGGCCGTCTTGGCGTGGCTGTCAGCAGGGCTTTCCTGGAGCTTCAGGTGCTGGTGAGAACTTTGATTTGAGAACAGCTGACTCCTTAAGTAGCAGTACGTCCTCTTGCAAGTTAGCAATTTGGGTTCCATTTAAAGTTTTTTTTTTATTGTGGTAAAATGTACATAACATAAAATTTAACGTTTTAACCACCTTTAAGCATACTGTTCAGTGGCACCCACATTGTTGTGTAACCGTCCCGTCCCCACCATCGTCTCCAGAGCTTTTTCATCTTCCCAACGTGAAGCTCTGACCCCATTAGACACCCACTCCCCATCCCCCTCCCCAGCCCCTGGCAGCCCCTTCTACTTTCTGTCTCTAGAAATTTGACTGCTCTAGGGACCTCACATAAGTGGAATCATAAAGTGTTTGTCCTTTAGTGACTGGGTTATTTCACTTAGTGTAAGGTCTTCAAGACTTATCTGTATTATAGCGTGTACTGGAATTTTCTTCCTTTTTAAGGCTGAGTACTGTGCCATTGTACGTGTGCACGTGTGTCTGCTGATGGACACGGGGGCTGCTTCCACCTCTGGCTGTTGTGAATAGGGCCGCTGTGCACATGGTGTACGTGTTCCTGTTTGAGTCCCTGCTTTCAATTCTCTTTGGGTCCCCTTTGTGGTGGCTGTCCCTGGCACTGTCACAAATCCTTCGTTTCTGCAGCATACTAGAATCACGTAGGACTGCACGTGTACCTGCTGTCTGGATAAACGTTGGCTCTCCTATCCTGTGCTAGTGTGCGACTTCAGGTCACTTCAGCCACTCGGCTGACTTAGCCTCCGGAGCTGGCACTCAATGGGGTGTTGAAGGTGTCAGAGTGTACCCTGTTGGAACTGCAGCTTCGAATGCCTGAGGTAAGAGCCTTCTGCGGTTGGGGTGAGAGAGAGCAGGAGACTTCGTGAAGGAGAGGCGGTCCGAGGTCGCCCCTCGGAGGGAAGGGGCAGAGGAGCTCCAGCGAGGCTCGGTGGTGACTGGTGACGTGAGGATTTCATAGCAAGTGAGCCTGGAAGCAGAAGAGCGCTGGCCTCTCAGGTCTGAACCACACGGGGGCCACCAAGGGCAAGGGGACGACTGAGAACTGGTGGCAGCGGTACCTGAACACAGTA
Organism: Galeopterus variegatus; assembly: GCF_000696425.1. Lineage (NCBI taxonomy): Eukaryota > Metazoa > Chordata > Mammalia > Dermoptera > Cynocephalidae > Galeopterus > Galeopterus variegatus. Next base: position 687,389 of record NW_007726298.1, on the reverse strand, counting down.
GGAGGCAAGTGCCCGCGCCACCAGTCCAAGGCTGGACCCAGCAGGCCCTGAGCACCGCTGCGCTTCTGGGGAGGACCACTGATGTGTGTCCTTCCCTGTCATTCGCGGAAAGGCACACAGGTAATGAGTGATTGGGGGGAAAAGAGGATAGAGAGCATTTGAGACTTGAAATGTAGACATGGGAGGAGAGTCCCTGTCAAGGGATTCAGTGACAGTCCTTAGTCATGCGTATAAGGGAGAGGAAATGGGGGAGGCCAGGGATCTGGTCTGGCGGCGGCCGGTTTTATTTATTTATTTCATCACACGTGCTTATGGGGGACAGTTTGTTGTTTCAATACATGCATGTATTGTACAATGATTCAACGAGAAGAGTTAGCACAGCTGTCATCTAAACATTCCTCATTTCTTTGTGGTTATAACGTTCAAGATCCTCTCTTCTGGTATCTTGAAATGTGCGATACAATATTATTAGCTACTGTCACCCTGGGGCACCAGAACTTATCCTTCCTGTCTAACAGTGACTTTGCAACTTCGTACCAGTCTACCTACCTTTCCCTCCCCCTCCCCCTCCCCCTCCCAAGTAGGCAATTTTAGAAACCCTCTGGGTTGTTGTTTAGGCTCAGGGACAGGGGACTTGGAGGTGGTAATTCATTTAGGGAATAAACTTTCCCCTCAGGGGAGATACGGTGTCCTGGGGACCACACTGGAAGGCTGCACAGTTGCATTTTGTCCTTGTGGGAGAGAGCTTGGCGTGGCACTGGGTGTGGACCCCCTGCTTTCAAAACCAGAGCACAGCGGGGATGGTCATCCACACACGGACAAGGACAGGGCTTCAGGGAATGCTGAACCCCTGTGGTTTGCATTTAGGGTCCTGGAGAAATAAAGAGGGGCTCGTAAACCCCTGAGTCATGAAAGCCCATCTGCGTTGCTGATTTCTCCACGTGAAGGCCGAAGGTACTGTGAGTTGGGGTGAAGAGGCATGCCAAAGACCTCCGAACACGGCTCAGTGATTGCGGGCTGCGTGGGGCTGGCTGGGACAGAGGCCAGAATGGTGTCGATGTTGGCAGTTAGAGGAGACCTGGGTTTGACTAGTTTGCTTATTGTTGACAAATGTGGGACTAGCCAGTGTCCTTGCCATTTGGCTTCTTTATTGGGAAGACGGTGGTGTTTCGGGGATGAGGTTTGGGGATGAAGAACCCCTTGTTAAGGAGGCCTTGAATTATAATTTGAGAGGCTGTCGTGACCATCTTGGGAGTGCGTGGATGGGGCTCGACCTGTGTTGGGAGTTTGGGGGGGCGGGTAAGCAGCCCAGAGGGAGTCAGATATCTTAGTTGACAAAGTTTGTACTTGAGAATTGAAAGGGGGTTCGGGGCTGTGAATAGGAGCAAGAAACAGTGGGAGGTCAGTGAGAAGCACTCAAGGACAAAGGTGCACAGAAGTCAGGACCTCAGGGGTGGGTGGCCCAGCCGTGGAGTGGAGGACAGTGATGTTCCCGTTGAAAGTGACTCTGCTCCCAGGAGGTTTGCCCAGGGCAGTGGAGCTGCACAGAAAGCTGTGAGGGGTTGTGAGGGATCCTGGTGAGAAAGAAAGAGATTTAGATAAAGGCAGGCTGTGCGGGAGGTTACCAAGTATGGTGTCTGCTGCAGGGTGGCCAGAAAATGCGAGGTGCTACCGGTAAGAGCACCAGGAAGAGGGTGGGTGGCCACTGCTGGGTGTTATTTCCCTTTGCGTGTTGAATGAGTTGTGGACATTGTGAGGGTCTCATGGAGAAAATTGACTGGGGAGATGGATTTTTAGACTCTTGTTCCCTTTAGCATTTTAAGGCCAGACTATCCAGAGTCCAGTATCCCCTTTGTTTGCAATATCTGCAAGCATCCCTCTCGGTGGGGAATCAGAGGGGACAGACTGCCCAGGCTTGTGAAGCCATTAGATTGCACCGTATTTAGCTTGCACTGTACTTACCTGGCTTTTTCTGCAATGGAGTCCTCATGGCATTACCCAGGCGTATGTATTTCAGAGACAGGGGCATTTTGCCAATCTGCAGTTTGTTTTTGGATAACATCTCTAATTACTGATGTAAGCCATTAATGAAGCTTGTGACCAAGGCAGAAGCTTCTTGGGTGTCCAGAATGAGACCAAAGTAGTCCCTCCAAACACTGTCTCCTTTATGTCTGTAGTTGGAGATGAATTCATCTCTTTGTGGCCTGCAGTCTTGTATCTTCAACCAATCGGTTTTTGCAGGAAGACGGTGGGGACAGACTGTGCCTGTCCCCTGTGGTTTTAGCCCATAGGCCTCAGGGTGCTCTGATTTCATGAAGGTCCTTATGAAGAATGGCCTATTTGTCTTTCAAACCATAAAGCAGCATCTCCAGAGCCCACTAGCAGATGAACACGTTGATAGAAACCTATGCGCACAGGAGAACATGCCCTGAGGACCGGTCTACATTGATTACTAGATTCTTCCCTGTTCAGTGGAGTCCAGAAACAGTAACACATAAATCTGAGTGGGAACGAGGGGTGGAGACCATGTGCGGGGCGCTCAGGTCACTGACCTTCCATCCCAATGCAGAAGGACCGGTCACGGGTCAGGATGGAGACCAGGGGCAGGGCGGGTCGGTGCAGGTGGGAGGGGTGCAGAGGAGGGAGAGCTGAGCGGGCAAAGGGAAGAGCTTGAGTCAGGAATCAAAGGACTGCTCAAAAAGAAAAGCCCAGGCCCAGAGGGCTCATCCCTGGGCGCTATCAAATATTCAGAGAAGAATTAATACAAATACTTTACAAACTTCCAAAAAACAGAAGAGAAAGACACACCTCCCCTCTCATTTTAGGAGGCCACTATTACCCCATACCAAAACCAGACGACTATACCACAGGAAGAGAAAACTGCAAACCAGTTCCTCTTATGCATGTGGACACAAACGTTCTCAACAAAACACCGGTGGAAGCTGAGCGTCTGTTGTGTCCTTTGGACGCCAGCAATTCTGCCCCAGCCTTGTATCTTTTGGTTCTTTCCTTCCGGGTAAGCCTGCTTTTCTCAGAGTTATTTGCAGAATACTATTCGAATTGAAACACTAAAATGTTTTATAGGTGACTTTATTCCTCTTTGCTTTGGACCCCAACAGGTCTTCATCTACTTCATGTCACTGATTCTTTTTAACCCTCAGAAGGTGCTGGTTTCTCTTTCCATGAATTCCACGATGTTCTCTCCCTTTATCCTGACTCACTGTCTCCTTTTAATTTAATTACACTTGATGTCCTTCCCTCCTCTAATAAGGTGCATTTTTCTCAGTTTAAAACTGCTAATTCAACTTTTATGGTAAATACTGTTTCTTTAACATCTTCCCTTGTCTGTAGTAAATTTTATCTTTTATATGTGTCTTTCCAAAATGTCTAAGACTCCATCTCGCTAGAGAAACAGCCCGTCTTGGGTGCTTGTTTCTTTCTCCCCTCTCACAGTTGGGGGTGCTGCTCCGTGGTTGAGGGCTGGGGTTGAGGCGACCGCCACCAGCTCACTCCTGGGAGGGCGTGAGCAGGGAACGTCTGCTGGTGTGACGTGGTGTGTCCTTGAGCTGGAATGAGACCGAGCCAGGGCTGTCAGGTGTGGTTCCCGAGGTGTTTTTGTTAACTTCTCTAGTTCTTGTTGTCTGATCCAAAACAATGTTTACACGTGGATATTTTCTCTGAGGAGTCATCAACTGAGTTGCCACTAAATGGTCATGGGGTTTTTGTTTTTGTTTGCTTTTCATTTATAACCTTGCTCCCAAGTGTCACTCCTGAGCTGCCTCCGACATCTAAGAGAGCTCCAGTTTTACAAAGAGGGACATAGTCCATCTATAGCAAAAGGGATTTTCAATTAAGTAACCAGCCAAAGGCCACCCAGCTAGTTAATAGAGGACTGGGGAATGGAAATCCCAGCCTGATTCTAATATCACACTTTATTCAATGGGGAATGTTCTCTATTTTAAAAAGACGTTTTTCTTTAATAACATTCTAAAGTGTATTTTGGGTTTGGGATAACAGAGCACTAAAGCTTAGTGAGCCATTCAACTTGATAAAATAAGGGAAAGGATTTCAGAAAAAGATAGGGAGTCATGTTGCTGTCCCTGGGTTTGCTTTTACCTGCTTCGTTTGAGGACATCGCGTGCTCCAGAGGGCCCGAGACTTTCTAGTTCAGGGTCCCCTGCTAGCTTGTGATAGCTTTTTTATGGGGACCCATGGCCAAAAGAAATGCCTAATGGTATTTCAAACAACTTGATAAGTATTCATGTCTTCACAGCTAGGTACAGTTTGAAAAAACAATACATATAAATCAAAATAAAAGCAAATATTTAATTTCATCCTTAAATGACCAGGATCACTTGCTCATGAGTGAGCACACTTGTCAGTCACCACACAATTTCTTTATCTTCCAAATCCTTGGGCACAGCCACTCTCATTTCCTGTGCCACCTTAATTTTTGCCTAGTTCTTGATTTTATATTGCAGCAGCTGAAGGAAGCCCAGCTCCACAGGGATATAACAGCATCTAAAGGCACAGAACTGCAATCTAATGTTAAATTTGTGAGCTCCTCAAGTTCCTGGGACTGTTATTGTGTATTCTCAAAAATAAAGCATCCTGGGCCGAGCCCATGGCGCACTTGGGAGAGTGCGGCGCTGGGAGTGCAGTAGCGCTCCCGCCGCGGGTTCGGATCCTATATAGGGATGACCAGTGCGCTCACAGCACTCACTGGCTGAGTGCGGTGCGGCCAGTCTCAAAAAGGACAAAAAAATAAAATAAAATAAAATAAAGCATCCTGTGGTACCGGGACTTCGTGGTGACCAGGGTTCCTTAGGACGCTGTTTGGGAACCTCTGGAGTTTATTTCAGATTTGCAGCTGCCCTCTTAGGGAATGTGCAGGCGTTACATTAGCCACAGGAAGGCTCCTGGTCCGTTGTTCTGTGGCTATAAAAGATTTGTGAATTTGTCAGGAGCACTTAATAAAAGGTACCTCAGATGTCAGGCAAAATCCTTCACTTCTGCATCCCTGTGAGTGTGCATAACACGAATCTCTGCCAGGGCTTCCCTTCTTGGGTGAAAAGTGCCGAGTAACAGTGAAAAGAGTGTTCTGACCTTTTTGGGTACATTTTTCTCTGTCCAGCTATGAACTGAAAATTGAGCTCCAACTTCTCCTCCTGCAGCGAGCTGGGGAAGGCCCCGTGGTCCAGCACTGCTCAGACTCAGTAACTAGATGTGACGGTTCACCCCCAACAGTTTCCTGGACAGGACAGGAGGGTCAAGCCATTGAGCACAAGAAGGTTTTCTTTTTATTTTTCCTTCAAAAAAATTTTTACTTTTATCGAAACAGTTGATTGTACATATCTGTGGGGTACAGCATTGAATATCGATACCTGTGTGCAGTATGTGATGCTCAAATCAGGATAATTAGTATATTCAACATCACATAATGTAGTCATTTTTTGTGGCCCTTTTCCAATTTCTCCCTTTCCTCCTCCCCCTTTCCCACCTCTGGTAACCTCAGTTCTGTTCTTTCCTTTTGAAAGTTCAATGTATTATTGTGATTGCTGTCTCTTTCTTTCTTTTATTTATCTGTTTGGTTTTTTTTAGCTCCCACTTATAAGTGAGGACATGTGGTATTTCTCTTTCTGTGCATGGCTTGTTTCACTTAACATGACTTTCGCTAAGTTCATCCAAGTTGATGCAAATGGCAGAATTTCATTCTTTTTTATAGCAGAATAGTACATCACATTTCCTTATCTAGTCATCTGATGATGGACATTTGGATTGGTTCCAACTCTTGGCTATTGTAAATAGAGCTACAATAAACATGGGAGACAGGTATCCTTTCAACATGATGATTTCCCTTTCTTTGGGTATATAGCCAGGAGTGGGATTGCTGGATCATATGGCAGTTCTATTTATAGTTGTCTGAGGAACTTCCGTGCTGTTTTCCATAAAGGCTGCACTAATTTACAGTCCCACCAACAGTGTAGAAGGGGTCCCCTTTCTCTGCATCTTCACCAGCATTTGTTATTCTGTCTTTTTGGCAATAGCCAGTCTAATTGGGGTGAGATGATATTTTAATGTGGTTTTAATTTGCATTTCCCTGATGATTAGTGATGGTGAGCATTTTTCATGTACCTGTTGGCCATTTGTATGTCTTCCTTCCAAATGTATCTATTCAGCTCCTTTGCCCATTTTTTAATTGGGTTATTTGTCTTTTTCACTGTTAAATTGTTTGAGTTCCTTGTGTATTCTGGATATTAATCCTTGTCCGATGCATAGTTTACAAATATTTTCTCATACTCTGTATGTTGTCTTTTTGCTCTAATTGTTTCTTTTGCTGTGCAGAAGCTTTTTAGTTTGACTCCAACAACAAACTAGCAGAAAAAGAAATCAAGAAAGCTAGCTCATTTGCAATAGTCATCAAAAAAATAAAATACCTAGGAATAAAGTTAACCAAGGAGGTGAAAGATCTCTACAACAAGAAATACAAATCACTGTTGAAAGAAATTAAAGAGGACACAAAAAGATGGAAACACATTCCACGCTCTTGGATTAGAAGAATTAACGTTGTGAAAATTTCCATACTAGCCAAAGTGATCTAAAGATTCAAATCAATCCCCATCAAAATACCAATGACATTCTTTACAGAAAAAAACAATATTAACATTCATACAGAACAACAAAAGACCCTCAATAGCCAAAGCAATCCTTAGCAAAAAGTAAAGCTGGAGGCATAACACTATCTGACTTCAAATTATATTACAAAGCTATGGTGACCAAAACAGCATGGTTCTGGCATAAAAACAGACACTCAGACCAATGGAACAGAATAGAGAACTGAGAATCAACCCACATACTTACAGACAACTGATCTTCAAGAAAGGCACCAAGAACATACATTGGAGAAAAGACTGCCTCTTTATTATTATTATTATTTTTGACCAGTAAGGGGATTACAACCCTTGGCTTGGTGCTGTCCGCACCATGCTCAGCCAGTGAGTGTACCAGCCATCCCCATATAGGATCAAAATCCATGGCCTTGGCGCTATCAGCGCTGCACCCTCCTGAGTGAGCCACGGGGCCGACCCAAGACTGCCTCTTTAATAAATGGTGCCAGGAAAACTGGGAGTCTATATGTAGAAGAATGAAACTAGACCTGTACCTCTCATCATATACCAAAATCTACTCAAAATGGATTAAAGATTTAAGTATAAGATGTAAAACCATAAAACAGCTAAAAGAAAACATAGGGGAAACATTTCAGGAAGTAGGACTGGGCAAAAACTTAATGAATATGACCCGAAAAGCACAGGCAACAAGAGAAAAAATAAACAGATGGGATTATATCAAAGAAGTCTTTCTCACCCTGATGTCAGGTCAGTCTTTACCATGACCCTGAAGGGCTGTGGCCACTTCTGTGCCTGACCAATGCCACTGGCATATTATCACATGCAACAGGAAAACAGATTCTATATAAAATGTCCTTATTCATAGTTTTCTTGACTGAACGCCCAATTGGGCCCCTGAGGGATTAAAATATCGGGAGCTGCAACTAACTATTTGAGCATCTGTAGATGGTATTCTATGCATAAAAAACAAACCTGAAATCCTTCCCTGGGTTTTATGAGAGGAGATTCAGACAGATGGGGCTGTCTCCAATATTCTCAGCTCAGCAGAGAATTAAAATTACTTAAGAGACTTAAACTGTCAGTTTGCTGGAGGTCTCTCTTAACCCGTGTCCTTAATTTGAATTTTTTCTTATTGACCAGTATTTTGAGACCTTTTCAATTCTGGACACTCTTCCTCTAATCCCCTAATGCTCCACAGGTCCTGGTGTAAATGTTTCTGCCCTTCCTCCTGGTTGAGAAGGCTCCCGGGGGGGAAACAGAAGTGCCATCATCAGGTAGACCCGGAGACCATCCCTCCTACACACTTGGACGTCCGTCCGTGATGCTCTCCCAGTGTGCGATGACAAGCACATTCCCATGAAACTTCATTTAATGGGTGACCCACAGTGTTGGTGAAGATGGAAAGAGAAAAGAAATTACCTGCTGGAGCTAAACCCCAAGAGAACAGCCAGCTGTGTACAGGTGGATTCTCACTAAGCTCATTTTTAAATGATTTTTTATTTTTTTGGCAGCTGGCTGGTACTTAAAATAGGTTTTAAATTTCTGGATAGCTTTAGATTTACAGAAAAGATGCAAAGACAGTGCTGAGAGTCCTTGTAGAGCCCACCCCATCCTACATCATCATTGTCCATTTGTTACAGCAGAGAAACCAACATGACACCTTGCTGTTAACTAAACCCCATGTTTTACTGGGACTTCATTAGCTTTCCCACTAGTGTCCTTTTTCTGTGTCAGGGTCCCACGCAGGATATCTCATTGATAGTCACCGTGTCTTCCTGGCCTCCTCTGGTCTGTGATGGTTTCTCAGATGTTCCTCCTTTTTTAGTGACCTTGACAGTTTTGAGGGGTACTGGTCAGTATTTTGTAGGAAGTCCCTCCATCTGGGTTTGTCTGATGTTTCTCTCATGGCTACAGCGGGGAAATAGCCCGGCAGAGGTGAAGTGCCTCCTTACTCTGGTGCACACGTCCGTGAATCTCTGCTGCACATGCACCTTGTGGGGGGCGGGGGTGCTGTGACCTTGGCCATGTGTCTTTATCTTCAGTGGACAGTGCGAAATCGTTTTCAAGGTGGTGTTGCCCATTAACAGACCCCCAAGCAGTGTCTGAAAGTTTCTGTTTCTCTGCAGTCTCACCAGTGCGTGTGTCTTGGTTCATTCAGGTGGCTGTAACTAAATACCTCAGACCAGATCATTTATAAGTAACAGTGATCCATTGCTCACAGTTCTGGAGGCTGGAAGTCCAAGATCAAGGCGTGGCAGATCTGGCATCTGGTGAGGGCTGCCCTCTGCGTCATAGATGGGGCTTTGCTGCTCTGTCCTCATATGAGGGAAGGGTGAAAGGGGCTCCCTCAAGCCCTTTTATAGAAGCATTAATCCCATTTACGTGGGCAGATTCACCTCCCAAAGGCCCCACCTCCTAATACTCCATCACATTTTGGGTTAGGGTTGCAACACCTGAATTTTGGTGGGATACACACATTCAGACCATAGCAACGTGTTATTGTCATTGTTTTTCATTTTAGCCATGCCGGTGTGTGTGTGCTAGTACCTCAGTGTAATCGTTCGCGTTTTAATTAGGTTGAGAACTTTTCAATACGCTATTAGCAACTTTGATATTCTCTTTGGCAAAGTGCCTGTTGAAGTCCCTGGCCAGTTTTCCTATGGGATTGCCTGTTATTTGCCCAAAATTCATAAGGTAAAATCTAGTCCCCAATGTGATGATATTAGGAGGTGGGGCCTGTGGGAGGTGATCAGGCTTCGGTCTTGGAGGCCTCATGAATGGGATTGAGGCACTTATAAGAAGGAACCCCAGAGAGCACCCTCTCCGCTTCCACCACGTGAAGACACAGGGAGATGGCACCAGCTGTGAACCAGAGAGTGGCCTTCACCAGACACCAGGTCTGCCAGTTCCTTGATCTTAGACTGCTGATTACTGCTTCAATCTCATTGCTTGTTATTGGTCTGCTCAGGTTTTGTATTTCTTCTTGGTTCAGTCTTGGTAGTTTGTGTGTGTGCAGAAATTTATCCATTTCCTCCAGGTTTTCAAATTTGTTGGCATATAGTTGTTCATAATAGTCCCTGACGGTTCTTTGTACTTCTGTGGTATCAGTTGTAATGTCTTCTTTCTCATTTCTAATTTTTGTTATTTGGGTCTTCTCTCTTTTTTTTAGTTAGCCTAGCCAGTGTTATGTCTACCTTCTCTGAAAACCACCTTTTTGTTTCACTGTTCTTTTGTACTGTTTGTTGGGTTTCTATTTCATTTAGTTCTGCTCTGATCTTAATTATTTTTTTCAATCTACTACTTTTGGGATTGGACTGTTCTTGTTTCTCTAGTTCTTTGAGGTGTAGCATTAGGTTGTTTATTTGAAATCTTTCTGTTTTTTTGATGTTATTGCAATAAACTTCCCTCTTCGTACTGCTTTTGCAGTGTCCTGCAGGTTTTTGTATGATGTGTCTTTATTTTCATTAGTTTCAAGATCTTTTTTGATTTTCTGTTTAATTTCTTTTTGGACCCAGATGTCATTCAGTAGTGTGTTGTTTAACTTCCAGGTATTTGTATAGTTTCCAGAGTTTTGCTTGTTATTGATTTCTAGTTTTAATCTGTTGTGGTCTGAGAAGATACTTCAAATGATTTCAACTTTTTAAAATTTGCTGAGACTTGATTTGTGACCTAACATGTGGTCTATCCTGGAGAATGTTCCATGCACTGACAAGAAGAATGTATATTCTGTGGTTGTTGAATGAAATGTTCTGTAGATATCTGCCAGGTCCAATTGTTCTAAAGTGTGATTTAAATCCTGTGTTTCTTCTCTGTCCAAAGTTGAGAGGGGGGTGTTCAGATCCTCAATTATTATTGTATTAGGGTCTGTCTCTTCCTTAAGTCTAATAGTGTTTGTTTTGTATATCTGGGTGCTCCAATGTTGGGTGCATATATATTTACAATTGTTATGTCTTCTTGCTAGATACAACCCTTTATCATTACATAGTGGCCTTCTTTGTCTCTTTTTATGGTGTTTGCTTTGAAGCCTATTTTATCCTATATAAGAATAGCTACTCCTCCTTGTTTTTGATTTTCATATGCATAGTATGTCTTTTTCTATCTGTGTGTCTTTACAGGTGAGGTGAGTCTCTTATACAGCATGTAGTAGGGACTAGCTTTTAGTCCAATCAGCCAGTCTGTGTCTTTTGAGTGAGGAATTTAATCCACTTGCATTTAGAGTTACTACCAAAAGGTATTTTCTTCTGGCAATTTATCAATTTTTATTCAGATGTTTTAAGTATCTTTTGTTTCTTTCTTTCCCTTTTATTGTTTGTCTTCAGTGTTTGTTGGTTTTTGGAGGTGGTAAGATACAGTTTCCTTTTCTTTCTCATTTGCATTTTTGTTCTACCAGTGGGTTTTGTCCTTTCTTGTGTATTTGTGGTAGTGATTATTGTTTTTTTGGATTCCAGATGCAGGACTCCCTTGAAGATTTCTTGCAGGGCTGGTTGTGTGGTAGTGAACCGTTACTTTGCTTCATACCAATTTGTCACCCCTCTTCCCCTGGGTGACGGAGACACAAAAAGGATTACTCAAAGCCCATTTCTTCTGAGCAGTGAGAGACCCCAAAGGGGTTAATTTCTTGGAACCCTCAAGAGAGAGGCTTTCCTTCCTTTTCAGAAATTAACCACAAGCTGGAATTCTTTCTCTCAGTATTTACTCTCCAGGCCAGAAAATTACAGAAAAGGAACATAGGTGGTTACAAAAAGAACAGTAAGATAATTGTCATGGCAACAGTCATTAGGTTTAATTGCACCGAGGGCATCTGTCCTTGGAGCCAGCAATTATGCTGTGTTACAATTCTTATCTACAACAGAGACTTTAGCCTGGAGAAAGTTTCCTGTCTTTCACAAACTTAACATTTCTATATGTAATTTGAAAAAGTTAGGCTAAACCTGAGACTACAGGGCTTTGGAAAATAGGCCCTGTGAAATACATTTGCTTTATAAATGCTAGTGCTCTCTACATCTCCCCCGTTTTATTTATTTAATTACAAGAAAAAGCAAAAGCTATAGATCAGGTTTTCACAGTTAAGACAAAGGCACTTAAAGCAGAGTTAGTATCAGTTAGCATGGCAAGTCCTTTTAATTTACTTCAGGTGAGGACTGATGATGTCATCATCTCTCAAGGCAGTTGCATCAGCATCATTCCAGGTGTGTGAATTGGGGTGTAATTACCAGTTGTTGAAACTCCAGAATGGGGTTCTGTTCTGTATAATAGTTGATTTTGAGTCCAGAGAGTTTATTGGTGTTCACCTGTCCAGGACGTTACTGTTTCCAAAGCATCTAGTCTTCGCAAAATTTCCTGATCAATTATAAATCTTTTGTTTAGAAATAGGATGTCTCATCCAAGTAACAAACAGCCCCTTCAGGCCGAGAAAATTTAGAGAACTGCTTTTGTAGACAAGATATTATTTCTCCCTTTACGATCAAAGCATTCCTCATAAAAGCATTGGTGATCAATATTTTGATAGTAAAGGTCTTACTTTTCTTTGTATAGATCCCTCGGCACCGGGAAGGCTGATTCCCAGGTTATATCCTGTTCCACGTTGGGGGGAAAGATGAAGCAGCAGTTAGGCCAAATTATGGCAACATGAAGAGGGGTCAGCAACTTAGAAGAGACGTGCTATCTTATACCCAAAGTTTTAAATTATATCCTGTTATAAAAAGCGAGAATTAATTTCTATTGAAGTTATAATAGTAGCTACATTGCCATAATAATGATAAGGATACTTAAAGTTATTAAATTTGGGGGGAATCAAATAGCAAGAAAGCAAATGCTTTAATTTCTGTTTTAAATGATATTTTGCCAAACTGTCGTCAGTTATAGACAGCTTAAGAGAGAGGATTTTCTTAAATCTGGAAAACAAAACATTAAGAGAACCAGTGGTGTTTAAAAATAAGGAAATTGTAAAAACCCAAAATTCTTTTTAATCAGTTCATTAATTAACTTTTGTTGTTTTGACCTTGGTGAGTAATTTCACAAACCCATTAGGTCTTCATTAGAATTTTGGAAATTCAGTTTAAAGGTATGAACTCCAAGTTTGTCAGTAACTGTACCTATCAGAGTTTTTTTCATCAAATATTTGAAGACATAACATTTTAAAATTGTAATTGAACCAAGATTATGACCAGTAGCATTTATATCAAGACACAGATTTTCAAGAACCTTACAAGATTTAGGAACACATATTTATAACATCTCAGTACTGACAATGCTTTCCCATATAGTCTAATTTATCAAATAAGCCAATTAGTTTTGATGCACTTTTTAATATATTCTTTGAGAAGCTCCAGAGCCCTTGGAACTCCTTGAAGTTAATTTAAGTCAAAAGGTTGAGCTTTTTGAATTTGGTTTTGGAAAATTTGTTAAATAACAAAGGCTTAAGACACTTAGTTGAATAAGATCACAGATCACTACAAAAACCAAAGTGACAAAGGATTTCAAAGGGACAGAGCACAAGAAACTATCATGATAAAATATGAAATGTTTCCTAGGGCAGTTACCTAAAAAGAGTAAAGAAAACCTTTTACAATTTAGTATTAAGAGCAGTTAAGTGTTTTTTAGGAAATCTGGAGGATTGCAGGAGAGCAAACTCTAAATCTGTAACAGAATGCTTTTGATATTAATTTTTAGAAAAACTCACACATAATTTCCTTCCAAATCCAGTCAATCCTTCTACTGTAAAACCCTTTTAACAAATTTATCTACACAAACCATAATCATGACTTACTTAGACTTTCAGTTATTGTTCTCTACTTCCTACTTGCTAAATAGCCAGTTATTTTACTCTAGGACAAAAATACACTGTACCAGATGCTTTCTTACATAAAAATTCTTTCCTTTTCTTTTTAGCCTTTCTAACCACAAATATATTTTTATATCCATAGCCTTTTTTAAATCACTTTTTTTTACATACTTGTTTTTTCTTTATCAATGTTAAATTGGCCTAATTTGTCTAAAAATTATATATAGAAAGGTTTTTTTCTGGTTTTGGCAGGGTTTACAACTGAAAAGACCTCTACCAAAGACAAATGTAATCCTGTTTGATTAGTAAACACAGGCAACAATGTGCACTGAAAAGAACAATTTTACATATATAGGTTAGTAAATAGGGGTCCGTTTGTCAGAGCAGATTATATAAAGCCCAGTTTGAGCCTCAACTATTATTACCAAATAAATATTTATGGTTTCCCAGACAAAAACTTGGTGTATTAAATTTATACCCTTATCAGTTAATGTTAACTAGGGCCTTTGAGATGTTGGGCACAAGTCCCCTTTTAACTAGCCATCCTGGGTCCCAGGTTTCCATGTGGCATTTAGGGCCAAGTGGAATCCAGAGAGGCAGAGGGCAGTATTCACAAAGATAATGTCTAAAAGATATAGTTTCTCCCAGCATGGCCAGGAGGCAGAGCTGAGATAAGGAGGAGATCTTATCAGGTTTTGTCCTGCAGCTCGTGGCCCATGTGCTGTGGACATATTATGTCCTCTGATCTCACCATGGCTGTCTGTTTAGTGTCCAGAATTTGGACATGTAGACATGAACATGTAGACATAACATACTTATGTCTTAAAGCTTATACATAAGCTTACTTATGTATATATACAGACATAAAAAACAAAAACAAGGATTTTATAGGTTTTGTTTAAAATGTAATTTAAAAACTCTGTAGTATAAAAAAGACAGTCAGGTTTAGATTGTGTTTCTAAAGAATATTAAAACTTATTGGTGAGGCCTCACCCTGTTTCAAAGAAAGCAAGATAACAAATTTACCTTGTAAAGCAAAGTATGCAAGGCTTTTCAAGATGCAGAGGTTTTCTTCTTTTTAAGAAAATAGCATAGAACTCTACTAGAAGATTTTGGGAAGAAATATATAGGTGAGCCTAGAAGAAAATTTAGAAGTCTGTTCAAGATAACCAGATGGATACCAGAAAATTTGAGACCATCTAGTTAAACATGTAGATTTTAGTCTAGTTTTTGTTTTGCAAATGGGCTACCAATCAGAGATGAAGCCATTTGACTCTTGGGGCTTATAGAGAAAAACAGCATACCCAAAAGGAGGTGTGGTTGGTGCACCATGGCTGTGTTTCTCATAAAGCCTCAGGGTCAAGAAAAGAACGACTACTTTTAAGGGAGGAGAGAAGCACTGTGCAGATAAGAAAGAAAAACATGCTCAAACAATACCAACACTGCAAAGAAATATTAACTTCTTTTACTTTAGATTGTCCAATTTAAAGTTCTCTCAGTCACTGGCAAAGATTAAGTTTTATCCTTTTTCGGTGACATAAACATGTTTTTGCCTTTTGTTAAGGTCTTGGATAGGTCTGAGTGACTTGACATAGATTCCAAGTTACTAGGTGGGAAGCCTTAACGAGACCCATTGCATAATTAACCAGTGACCAATTTGTTCCCGAATTCTTAGGTTAAGGCTCCCTTCCTTGGGGTATCAATGACATGGTTGTTTAATATCCACTAACAGTTTTACAAGCTGCCATGCAGTTACTTCCAGCCTACTGCTTTAAGGAGATATTGGAGTTGTAATGTATGTTCAGTCTCCCCTTTTGTTAATGAATTATCCATATTTTAAAAGTAAAAGAAAGGAAAAATACCTTTGGGGTTGAAAAGACCTAACTTGACCTGCCACAGGTGTGGACCCCTAACTGAGAACCGCCTGTAATCCCCCCTTTACCAGGGTGAGTCTCCCTTACTGGGACCTCCCTTTTGATGGGATGAGTACTGGATGTCCTTTTCCTTTCCAAGGCTTGGCATGTCAGTCTCCGATCCATGGAGCAAGAACACCTCACATGGGGCACCATTTTGTTGCTTTGCCTTGCACAGATTTGTCACCTCTCTTCCCCTGGGTGACAGAGACACAAAAAGGATTACTCAAAGCCTATTTCTTCTGAGCAGTAAAAGACCCCAAAGGGGTTAATTTCCCAGAACCCTCAAGAGAGAGGCTTTCCTTCCTTTTCAGAAATTAACCACAAGCTGGAATTCTTTCTCTCAGTATTTACTCTCCAGGCCAGAAAATTACAGAAAAGGAACATAGGTGGTTACAAAAAGAACAGTAAGATAATTGTCATGGCAACAGACATTAGGTTTAATTGCACCAAGGGCATCTGTCCTTGGAGCCAGCAATTATGCTGTGTCACAATTCTTATCTACAACAGAGACTTTAGCCTGGAGAAAGTTTCCTGTCTTTCACAAGCTTAACATTTCTATATGTAATTTGAAAAAGTTAGGTTATACCTGAGACTACAGGGCTTTGGAAAATAGGCCCTGTGAAATACATTTGTTTTATCAATGCTACTGCTCTCTACAGTGAACTCTCATAATTTTTGTTTGTATGGGAGATACACTATTTCTCCTTTATTTCTGAAGATAGCCTTGCTGGGTATAGTATTCTTGGCTGGAAGTTTTTTTCTTTTAGTATTTTTAATATATCATCCCATTCTCTTCTGGCCTGTAGAATTTCTGTTGAAAAGTCTTCTGTAAATCTGATGGGGACTCCCTCATAGGGGACTTGATGATTTTGTCTTGCTGTTTTTAGGATTCTCTCTTTGTCTTTGAGTTTTGCCAGTGTGACTACTATGTCCTTGGAGAGGACCTTTTTGGATTGAATCTGTCTGTGGATCGTCCAGCTTCATTAATCTGAAGATCCATGTCTCTCCCTATATCTGGGAAGTTTTTCACTATTATTTCATTATTCAATGTTCTCAATTCCTTTTCCTTTCTCCTCCCTTTCAGGAATATCCATTATTTGGATGTTTGTGCACTTAAGGTTGCCTGAAATCTCTCTTGGATTTTTTTCATTTCTAAAAATTCTTTCTGTTTTTTCTTTGTCTGCCTGAGTTACTTCAAAGAGACTGTCTTCAAGATCAGAGATTCTTTCTTCTGCTTGCTCTAGTCTGCTACTTAAGCTTTCAGTTTTGTTTTTTATTTAATTGAATGACTCCTTCAGTTCCATGAGTTCTGCTACATTCTTTTTAAAAGCATTAATCTCTTTTTAAATTTCCTCCTTCATATGCAGGATAATTTTGCTCAGTTCATGTGGTATCTAACTGTCCTGTTATAGCTCGTTGAGTTTCATTAAGATTTTAACACAGCATTCCTTTTCAGTTATTTCAAGGGTTTCCTGCTCTATGAGATCTGGTACTTGAGAGTTATTGTATTACTTTGGTGGACTCATATTTTCTTGTTTTTTTCATATTTCTTGTATCTGTACATTGATATCTGGTCATCTGGTAGAGAAGTTGCTTCTTCTATTACTCTCATTCCCTGGACTCTGTTGGTGACCATCCTCGTATCAGTGAAGTTGAGTGGTTGGTGGTCTACCTGCACAGCAACAGTGGCTGCTGCTGTTGTCACAGGCCACCGTTGTGTCACCAGTGGTTGTAGAGGTAGCTTTGACAGCTGCCCACATGGCAGTAGTGGCTCCAGTGGCAGAGGGCTGTTCACACAATGATGGTGGCTGCCTGGCAGCATCGGTGGTGGTGGTGACTGTAGCACTGGTGGTTGCAGCAGCCTTCTGCTTGGCAACAGTGTCCACAGCAGTGGCCTGTGAAACTATGGTGTTTGCAGTGGCAGGGGGTTATTTCCTGGTGGTGGCTGCAACCATCTCCCTGATGTCTGTGGTATCCTCGGTGGCAGTGTGGTTACCTTGTGGGGGCAGCAGCAACACTGGAGGCTGCAACTGCCTTCTGTATCTGTGTGGCCTTGGCAGCTTCAGGGTTACCTTGTGGCAGGCAGTGGTTGCAGCTGCCTCCCTCATGTCTGTGGAGTGCACGGCTGCAGCGATGGGCCACCCACAGGACTGCTGCCCTGCAGGGAGGTGCTCTGTGATGGGTGACAGTTATGAGACTAGAGAATGGCTCCAGTGACTCCAGCGGTAGTGATGGTGGGCCTGATTTGATCTTCTGAGGGAGGAATGTGCCCTGGGCACCTCTAGTCTGTCATCTTCCCAGAAGTCCTCTGTCTTACAATTATGTGACAATTTATTTGTCCTTTTTTCCCTATTACAACTACGCTTGCACACATTCCTTGTGTAAACTGTGAGTGTTGGCCACAGTACATCTCAGTGAACTAATTGCTAGGTTTTATGACAAATGCATTTACATTTTTATTACAGATTGTGAACTCACTTCCACAAAGGCTGTTCAAATTGATATTCCCACCAGCAATATATGAAAGTTCTTTTTTAAAAATCATATTCTGGGCTGGCCCGGTGGCGCACTGCTACAGTGCACTGCTTGGGAGCGCAGTGGTGCTCCCGCCGAGGGTTCGGATCCCACGTACAGATCGGCCGCTCACTGGCTAAGCAAGGTGCAGGAGCAACACCGAGGGTTGTGATCCCGTTGCCGGTCCCGGTCCGGTACGGGCGCGACACTGAGGGTTGCGATCCGTTGCCGGTCACGAAAAAAGACAAAAAGGAAAAAAAAAATCATATTCTACAGTTAATATTCTTAGACTTTAAACTTTTTGCTAATGTGATAGAATGATATCTTGAATTTTTAATTTGCCATTTTCTGATTATTAGTGAGATTGGGCATCTCTTCAATTTTTTACTGGCCATTCTGGATTTTTTCCCCCACCAACCTGGAAATTTTAAAAAGTCCTTTTTATACACAGGATATCTCTGGAAAAATATACAAAACATTAATGAATGGTGGCCTTGTAGGAGGGGCTATGGGCTAGGGTTAGATGGGGGGGACTTCGTTATGTATCACTTTTTGATTTTGAAATCATCATATGCATGTATTAATTATTTAAGTGGATGAATGAATAGTTAAAAAATAATCATAACTGAGAATTGGTCCTAAGCACCACTGGTAGAGTGATGTAGGTCGGAGCCAGGGCCATCATCGTGTCATGCCCGTGGGCATGACAGGGAGGAGGAAACATGACTTAGGAGGAGGAACAGAGTCCACGGAGAGGCAAAGGGAGCAGCTGCCAGGGGGGGAAACTAAGGGACCAGCGATGCTCAGTGTGACCACCCTGTCCCTGGTATGGTTTCCCACACCCCATATTCCCATGAGGTCCAGCTTTTTCTTTTTATCTCCTTTTTTCTTTTATTTTCTCTTCTTTCTATGTCTTTTTACCCTCAAAATGAATCCTACTCTGATTTGAGCTAGCTTAAGTTCTGTTGCTAATAACTACAAGGGCTAAGACTATTACATTGCACTGAGCGGCAGGGTAGTTCAATGGTTAGGAGCAGGCTTCTGGCCCCACCATGCCCAGAGTCAAATCCTGCCTCTGCCACCCACTGGATGTGTCACTGTCATCTTGGTGCTTCACTGGTAAATAGTATTTTATTATGTTTATCCATTTTCCCATTGATAGACTTGGGCAATTTAGTTTTGGGCTATTTACAAATTAAGCTGCTGTGAATATTCTAGTCCATGTCTCTTGGAGAACACCTGTACATTTTTGTTAGGTAGAAACAGAGGAATAGATTTGCTTGCCATAGGATAGGCATTTGTTCAGTTTTGTAGATGGTGCCAGGCAGTTTCTCAAAGTTGTTTTACCAATTGGCACTCCCACCAGCAGCACGTATGAGAGGTCTAGTTGCACCATGTCCTCGTCAGCACTTGGTGTTGTCAGTCTCTTCCATGTTAGTGTAGGGTTTATTGCATTTCTAAAAAGTTGTTGCTATGGAAGGAGAATCATAGGAAGAAATGTTAGCAATGCTCACCTGAACCTTGCACAGGGAGTGAGAGTCTTAGGAAATGGTGTGTTTTCAGGCTCCAGACAAGAGAGAAGCTTTGTTGGGAGGGAATTAGTTCCTGTGAAAACTGCATTTCTAGTTGCAAATTAGTAAATTGGCATCAATGTTTTTTACGTCTGCCTTATGAACTTGGTTAACATGAACTCATCCTGAGAGATTAGTTGGCCCATGGTGAGTTGAAAAATCAAGTTTTAAACCTGCGCAGGTGAAAGCCAAGCACGGTAATGACAAGTGTCTGTTTGTGCCACATGGTCCATCCGACTGGCTGCAGAGCTTTTCTCCTCATCTGCAATTTCTCTTTGTCAAATTATTCTTGTTTTGCAGATGAGGATATAGATGTTCAGAGAAGTTAATAGTAGAAAAAAAAAGAAGCTACCTGTTATTAAAGATACTGAATATGCTAACCATATCCTATCAATGATCTTAATTATCTCATTGATCCCATGAGACAATTATTCTAATTTATTTTTAAACAAATTTTAAAAAGCCCTCAAGAAGCTCAGGGAGGTTACATCAGTTGCCAAAGGTCTCATGGCTAGAAAGTGGCAGGGCCTGGATTCCAGCTGCCTGGGCTGGTCTCCAGAGGCAGCTCTATTAACACACCACTCTCCTGGACCAACTCTCTGTTCCGAAGTTCCAAATCCTATCTCTCCTGGCATCCTGGGGCTTCAAAGATGGGCCTGGGGCAGCCCTTGAGGGCCCTTAGAAGTGCCGTGGGGTCCTCATCAAAGGGTCTGGGGAACTCAGGCATAAAGACCGAGCAACATGGAGCCAGGGGAGCTCAGGTGGAAAAGCATATGATAGTGACTCTACAGGGGGCTCACCATGGTCTAAGAGCCACACCAGGAGCTGGGACCCCTGGAACACAACGTGAGAGCCAGTCCAAGGAGGCTGGAGAAAGATGCTGCTGTACATACCTTGAGGACAGATTGCACAAGAACAAATATCGGGAAGTTTACTGGGGGAGGATGTGGCCCAGCACAGAGCAAAGGCTTGAGGTGGAGAAAAGAAGAATCTGCCCTGAACAGCCCTGCTGAGCGGGTTCCACTGCAGGTCCTGGGAGCCCGGCTTGCACATTTCCTAATGGCCATTGGGACCCGGTAGCCACAGGCTCACTGTCATGCTGGAAAAAGCAGAAACCCTGATTTGTTGCGTGTGCTGATCTCAAGCTGTGAAACCCAGCATCACTGGACTCTGAGTTGGGAAGAAGGGTAACCATCAGCCCTGGCCACCCTGGGGACTGCCATGGGGCGCTGTGACAGCATGGAGGCTGCCCCTCACTCTCCATGAGGCTCAGTATGCTCGTCTGTGAAATGGAAACAACAAGCATCTGTCTGGTAAGGTTATATAAAGATCAGAGCCACCAGCATGTTCCCGGTGCACAGGAGACACTTGGTAGGTGACAGCATTAGTATTATCTTTGGCCTGGCTCTGGCAGGGTCCCACCGAGACCTGAAGGGTCTCCAGACCATGGCTGCCTGTGAGTGTCAGAGGAGAGGCCATGTGCAAAGCACCCAGGCCACAGGAAGAGGTCAGTTTCTAGAAATCAGAATAGCTGCTGCCTCTGGGGGAGGGCTGGGAAGATGCATGAGAAAAAAATTCCTGGTGATGGGAATGTTCTGGATCTTGACCTGGTGCACATACAAGGGAAAAATCACACAGCCGTGCACTTAAGATTAGTGCATGTTATGTACTGTGCTGTATGTGTGCTGGCCCTGCATTTAAAAATGTAGCACAGCTCCCTTTTCTTCCCCTGGTTGGATGAACAAAGATCTCCTTCACCATGATTTTACCCGAGGAAGGGCAGGGTAGCCTCAGAGCAGAGGGGAGGGCGCTGTCAGGTCTGTCTGAGGGGCGGGGTGGGCACAGCCACAGGCCCTCCCTCCCCGAGCTGGTGGAATTCCCATCTAGAGCTCAGGAAAGGGTAGGGCCCCGCACCGAGGGGAGAACACACGCCTTTCCATTCCCAACACGTCAACAGTAGGAACAAGTGAAGGAAAAGGTGTTAGCTTCAAATTTTCAGGCACCGTGCTGGGTTTGCCAGTAAAAGAAAACTCAATCGCTCAGCCAGACCTTGAAAAATACTCCTTGGTCCCTGAGTGAAAACAGATGCTGTTTCCTGTTGCAGAAGTGGGCTCTAGATCTTCCCACACCCACCAGCAGCCCACGCGGTTCGTTCTCCCCCCAGGACCAGATCCACGAGGCAAAGCAAAGGCCAGAATTCCACTCCATCGTCTCTCTGACATCTGCTTGTGAGAAGTGAGCAGAAGGGGTTTTTCCTGCTAACCTGTATTTCACTGTCGGTTGCCTCCCTCCGCTGTAACAGCTGGAAGTGTGGTGACCGTGCCTCCCGAGGCTCCGGCCCACGTGCATCCAGTGGGCACTTCCTCGGCTCCCCTCATTGGATTCGTCCAGCTCTGGAGACTGGCCTTTGCCTCCTTGCCTGGCGAACAGTTGTGGATGCTGGAAACACAGACAGGCACATGGCAAGTTAGTGCCTGCAGTCTCCTGAAGAACTGTGGGCCAGCCCCGGACACATCGTGACATGGACAGAGGTTCTCTGCAGAACTTCAACTTGGCCACTTTCGGTTCTCTGGAAATGGAGCCTTCCCCGCACCTTCCAGAACCCCCTGTGCCCCCTCCTCACTACCCTCGTCAACGTGGGGGGGGGCGGCATACATACTCTTCCTGCCATTTTGTGGACTCAGTTAAACCTTCTAGAAGGTTGTCACCCAGAATTGTATTTCTTTGACATCTTAATAAGCTGCCCCATGATAAACCACAGGACAAATAGAGGTACTCTTTCTGATTTGGCAGCTTGAGCTGTTATTTTGCCTTGATTTAGAGGGATTTAGACCCGAGGTAACCATTGGGCTTTTCCGCTGTTGTGAAGCAATGCTTCTCCCCAGGGTGCTGCCCGGGCCTCGTGCTCTGTGTGTGGCTCTCACTATCCCAGCAGAGCATGTATCTTCATGGGGTCTCCCTGGCTTCTCTGGCAAAGTTGTAGAAAAAACACTCCAAATGAAGGAGCGGTAGAAGTGCTTTTGCCATGGAGACCTCCCAGCCATGGGCTTCCAGATACAGACCATGCACTGACAGTGTGGGGCTTGGTGGAGTGGAACACTAGCGCTACTCTAAAGTCACCCACTGCAATGCACAGTGTACATGACAGCCCCCAGGAACGCCGCTGTCCAGCAGGATTTGCTGCAATGGTGGAAACGCTGTGTGTCTTCTCCACACAATGCAATGGCCCAAGCACTTGAAATGTGCTATTGAGCACTTAAAATGTGGCTTGTGCAAATGCATAACTGAATTTTTTCATTTTCTTTATTTTCAATGATTTACAGTTACATTTAAATAGCCACATGACGATGACTACTTTATTGAACAGTACAGCTTTGGAGAAGGGGGAGAAAATGATCTGGACTTCTGTTTATATTTATTTTCATCTAAAAAGTAGGTTCCAGTCAAGAAGGTGGAGTAGATGGTTCCTAGTGTCACTCTCTCCCACAAAGCAACCAACTTGCAACTATTAGAAAGCAACAACAGGAGATGTGAGATCTGTGCTGCAACAGGTAGGAGCTGCGGGACCCCAGTCCAGACCGCTCCCTGCTTCCTAGAGAGACTTAAGAGCCTCTGGGCTCACATGCACAGAGTCAGCTGCACAGGAAAAGGCAGGTGCTGCAGGACCTCCAGCCCAGGTCGGTCCCCGCTGCTTAGAGAGACTTAAGAGCCTCGAAGTCCACATGCCCAAGACAGCTGCACTGGAAAAAACAGGTGTTGTGGGGCCTCCAGCCCAGGCTAGTTCCTGCTGCCCAGAATTGGCAGTCCCTTCAGGTTCCAAGCCAGATATCAGGTGAAACGAGTGGACTGTGATACCCGCTGCCACAATGACAAAACACCAAAGGAAAGATAACAGAAATATGAAAAATCAATGAAGTACATCACCACCAAAGGAAAATAATAACTCTCAAGCTCTAGATACTATGGAACAGGAAGTCTTTGAAATGACCGACAAGGAATTTAGAGCAACACTTCTAAGGAAATTAAATGAGATACAAGAAAACTCAGTTAGACAACACAATGAAATGAGAAAAAGTATGCGGGATCTGAAAGAAGACATGTACAAAGAAATCAATGCCCTGAAAAAGAATGTAGCAGAGCTTGTAGAGCTGAAGGATTCATTCAATGAAGTAAAAAACACAACAGAGAGCCTAACCAGCAGGCTAGAAGAAGCAGAAGAGAGAATTTCTGACCTTGAAGACAGGATGTTTGAATTAATGCAGGCAGACCAGAAAAAAGAATTTAAAAAGCTGAAGAAAATCTAAGAGAAATAATAGTCAACCTTAAGCACTCAAATATCCAAATCATGGGTATTCCAGAAGGGGAGGAACAAGGAAATGGCATTGAAAGCATATTCAATGAAATAATAGCAGAAAACTTCCCAGGTATAGGGAAAGTCACAGATCTCCAGATTCAGGAGGCCCAAAGATCCCCTAACATATTCAACCCAAAAAGGTCCTCTCCAAAACATGTGATAGTCAAACTGGCAAAACTCAAAGACAAAGAGAGAATCTTAAAAGCTGGAAGAGAGAAATGGCAAGTCACCTATAAGGGAGCCCCAATCAGACTAACATCAGACTTTTCATCAGAAACCCTAAAAGCCAGAAAAGAATGTGATCATATATTCAAAATACTAAAGGACAAAAATTGCCAGCCAAGAATACTTTACCCAGCAAAGCTATTCTCCTGAAATGAAGGTCAAATAGTATATTTCTCAGCCAAACAAAAACTTTGGGAGTTCACTACCACACAACCAGCCTTACAAGAAATTCTCAAGGAAGTACTTACTGGGTTTGATACCTCAAAAATACCCATCACTGCTCTGAATACTCAAGAAAGAACAAAACATATCAGCAAAACAAAAATGCTAACAATAAAGAAAAAACATAGTTTATCTAACAACCCAAGAAACCAATGAATATAGAAGACAAACAGAAAATTAGGAAGAAAGGAACAAAAGGTACTTAAAACATCTAAATAAAAATCAATAAAATGCTAGGAGTAAATCAACACCTTTCAATAACAACTCATAATATAAAGGGATTAAATTCCCCACTCAAAAGACACAGACTGACTGACTGGATTAAAAAGATGGACCCAACAATATGCTGCCTTCAAGAGACTCACCTGACCTGTAAAGACACATATAAACTAAGAGTGAAAGGATGGAAAAAGATATACCATGCAAATAGAAATGAAAAATGAGGTGGAGTAGCTATTCTTATATCAGATAAAATAGACTTTAAAGCAAAAACCATAAAAAGAGATAAAGAAAGCCACTATATAATGATAAAATGATCTATCCATCAAGAAGAGGTAACAATCATAAATATATATGCACTCAATGATGGAGCAGCCAGATTTATAAAGCAAACACTATTAGATCTATAAAATGAGATAGACACTAACACCATAATAGTGGGGGACCTGAATACCCCACTCTTAACATTGGACAGATCATCTAGGCAAAAAATCAACAGAGAAACACAAGATCTAAACCACACTTTAGACCAATTGGACTTGGCAGATATCTACAGAACATTCTACCCACCAACCTCAGAATATTCATTCTTCTCATCAGCACGTGGAACATTCTCCAGGATAGACCACATGTTAGGTCACAAAACAAGTCTCATCAAATTCAAAAAAATTGGAATTATACCATGTACTTTTTCCAATCACAATGGATTAAAATTAGAAATTAATAACAAACAAAACTCTGGAAACTATACAAACACATGGAAATTAAACAACATTCTACTAATGACATATGGGTCCAAGAAAAAATTAAACAGGAAATTAAAAAATTTATTGAAACTAATGAAAATAAGGACACATCATACCAAAATCTGTGGGATACAGCAAAAGCAGTACTAAGGAGGAAATTTATTGCATTCAATGCTTACTTCAGAAAAATGGAAAGATGGAAAATAAACAACCTAACACTTCACCTTAATGATCTAGAAAAAAAGAACAATCCAAACCCAAAGTTAGTAGATGGAAAGAAATAATTAAGATCAGAGCAGAACTAAATGAAATAGGGGCCGGCCCAGTGGCGCGCTGGATAGTGCGCCGCTTGGGAAGCGTGGCGGCGCTCCCGCCCGAGGGTTCGGATCCCACATACAGACCGGTTCCCGCTCACTGGCTGAGCGAGGCGCGGGAGCGACGCTGAGGGTTGCGATCCCGTTGCCGGTCCCCGGTCCGGTACGGGGGCAACACTGAGGGTTGCGATCCGTTGCCGGACACGGAAAAAGACAAAAGACAAAAAAAAAAAAAAAAGAACTAAATGAAATAGAAACCTGAAAAACAGTACAAAGGATCAATGAAACAAAAAGTTGTTTTTTTGAAAAGATAAATAAAATTGACAAACCTTTAGCAAGGCTAACAAAAAAGGAGAGAAGACCCAAATAACAAAAATTAGAAATGAAAAAGGTGAGATTACAACTGACACCTCAGGAATGCAAGAAATTATTAGAGACTACTACAAACAACTATGTGCCAACAAATTTGAAAACCTGGAGGAAATGGATAAATTTCTAGACACATACAAACTACCAAAACTAAGGCAAGAAGATATAGAAAATCTAAACAAACCAATAACAATGAAATAAATTGAAGCTGTTATCAGAAGGCTCCCAACAAAGAAATGCCCAGGACCAGTCAGGTTCACTGCAGAGTTCTACCAAACCTTCAAAGAGGAGCTGATACCAATTCTCTACAAACTGTTCCAAAAGATTGAAGCAGAGGCCATTCTCCCAAACTCTTTCTATGAGGCAAATATCACCCTGATACCAAAACCAGACAAAGATACATCAAAAATAGAAAAATACAGGCCAATATCCTTGATGAATATAGATGCAAAAATCCTCAACAAAAATACTAGCTAACAGAATACAGCAATACATACACAAAATCATACACCATGATCAAGTGGGATTCATCCCAGGGATGCAAAGTTGGTTCAACATATGCAAATCACAATAAATGTGATACACCATATTAATAAAATCAAACACAAGGACCACATGATCATCTCTATAGATGCTGAAAAAGCATTCGATAAAATTCAACATTCTTTCATGATAAAGGCTCTCTACAAGATAGATATAGATGGAAAGTATCTCAACACAATTAAAGCCCTATATGATAAGCCCACTGCTAATATCATTCTGATAGAATGGATGATAAGAACAGAAACTAGACAAGGATGCCCACTCTCACCACTCCTGTTCCATAAAGTGTTGGAAGTACTAGCCAGAGCAATCAGAGAAGAGAAGGAAATAAGGGGCATCCAGATTGGAAAACATGAAGTCAAACTTTCCCTGTTTGCAGAAGACATGATCCTATACATTGAACAGCCTAAAGTCTCTACAAAAAAACTCTTAGAATTGATAAATGATTTCAGCAAAGTTGATGGATACAAAATCAACACACAAAAATCAGTAGCATTTCTATACTCCAACAGTGAACACGCAGAAAAAGAAATCAAGAAAGCTTGTCCATTTACAATAGCCACCAAAAAAATAAAATTCTTAGAAATAAAGTTAACCAAGGATGTGAAAAATCTGTATGAAGAGAACTACAAACTACTGTTGAGAGAAATTAAAGAGGACACAAGAAGATGGAAAGATATCCCATGCTCTTGGATTGGGAGAATTACCAGTGTGAAAATGTCTATATTGCCCAAAGTGATCTACAGATTCAATGCAATCCCCATCAAAATTCCAATGACATTTTTCTCAGAAATGGAAAAAACTATCCAGACATTTACATGGCATAACAAAAGACCACGCATAGCCAAAGCAATGCTGAGCAAAATAAATAAATAAATAAATAAAGCTGGAGGCATAACACTACCTGTCTTTAAACTATGTTACAAAGCTATGATAATCAAAACAGCATGGTACTGGCATAAAAACAGACAGATCAATGGAATAGAATAGAGAACCCAGAAATCAACCCACACATCTGCAGGCATCTGATCTTTGACAAAAGGCAGCAAATCCATACACTGGGGAAGAGACTGTCTTTTCAAACGAATGGTGCTGGGAAAACTGAATATTCATATGTAGGAGAATGAAACTAGACCCATCTCTCTCACCATATACCAAAATCAACTCAAAATGGATTAAAGACTTAAATATACATCCTAAAACAATAAAATTCCTTAAAGAAAACAGGGGAAACACTCCAGGAATAAGGAGTGGGTACAGACTTCATGAATATGACCCAAAAAGCACAGTCTACTAAAGGTAAAATAAACAAATGGGATTATATCAAATTAAAAAGCTTCTGCACAGCAAAAGAAACAATCAACAGAGTGAAAAGATAACCAATGGAGTGGGAGAAAATATTTGCAAAATATACACCAGACAAAGGATTAATATCCAGAATATACAAGGAACTCAAACAACTTTACAGCAAAGAAGCACAAATAACTGAATTAAAAAATGGGCAAAGGAGCTGAATAGGCATTTCTCAAAGGAGGATATATGAATGGCCAACAGACACATGAAAAAATGTTCAACATCACTCAGCATTAGGGAAATGCAAATCAAGACCACTTTGAGATCTGATCTCACTCCAGTCAGGATGGCTAATGTCCAAAAGACTGAGAATGATAAATGCTGGTGAGGTTGCAGAGAAAAAGGAACTCTCATACACTGTTGGTGGTACTGCAAAATGGTGCAGCCTTTATGGAAAATGCTATGGAGATTCCTTGGACAATTGCAGATAGATCTACCATATGACTCAGGTATCCCACTGCTGGGAATATACCCAGAGGAATGGAAATCATCATGCCAAAGGGATACCTGTTCCCCAATGTTTATTGCAGCTCTATTTACAATAGCCAAAAGTTGGAACCAGCCCAAATGTCCATCATCTGATGAGTTGATAAAGAAACTGTAGTATATCTACAGAATGGAATATTATTCTGCTATAAAAAAGAATGAAATACTACCATTTGCAACAACATCTGTGGACTTAGAGAAAATTATATTAAGTGAAACAAGTCAGGCACAGAAAGAGAAATACCACATGTTCTCACTTATTTGGGGGAGCTAAAAATAAATAAATAAATAAACACACAAGCAAACATGGCGGGCGGGAGGGGGGGAAGAAGACACAATCATCGCAACAATTCCTTGAATTTTTTAAGACAAGAGAACAGACATAATGAAGTGCAGGAGGGGAGAGAAGGAGGGGGGAAGAGGAACGGGTCAAGAGTCATGAAAATCGACTACAATTGTATATTGAGAACTTTAAAAAAAAAACAAAACAGAGCAGGAACTAGAGGAAGGGCCAGGATTAGGGTGAATCCCATGAGGAGAGTCATGTGGCACGGTCAGATCCTGTCTTTATTTAAAATTTTGACATTTCGTTTATTATGGATTTTTTTGCGTCTATTTCAGTTTTTAAAAATATTGCATTCAATCTTATTAATCTTGATTACTGAGTGTTTTTGCACCTCCTTAAATTTTGCAATCAGGGCGAGTGCCTCACCTGCCTCACCATAATTTTGGCCTTGAGAAACGATGACACTTGAAAATAATGTTTCATTTCATTTAAAAATATTGCATAAAAGTTATTCTGAAATATTAAAATATTTCAGAAATATTAAATATAAATATTAAATATTTCTGAAATATTAAAACGTTTACTAATGCAATCATCCTCTTAACAATAAGAACAACAAAAAAGTAATTAACTTTACTGACATTTAGTATTCAGAGTGACACTGGACCCTTGCTGAGTTTGTATCTTGGTGGCTGCTGTCATCTGGTTGTGCACGTGTCCTGGGGAGAAATTCCCAGTCACAGGGTTGTCAGTGGCACCTTAGTGGCTTTTCTTCAGGATCTTGTAAGTAGCTTAGGTGTGTCAGTTTTACTGGATATATAAATTATCTGGTTTTAAGAAAAATTAATCCTTGCAAGGTGGAATGTTGACTTAAAAAGAATCCTGCACAAAGTCACAGGTTGGCAATTATTATGTTGCAGCAAACCCAGGCAAAGAACAGGAAGACGGCAGCGGCAACCCTCCTGCTCGCCGTGTGAGCGTTTGTTTGGCCACTCTGCTGGTTAAAGCAGTGACCATCTAATCAAGTCTCACAAGAAAGCCACAAAATTCAAAATAATACAGACTGTTTGAATTATGGATTTGTATGCCCAATCATTAAGGATGACCCACACCCTAAGTATATTTCGTGTCTTGAAATATTTGCTAATAATTGTATAAAATCATTAAGATTGGCAAGATGCTTCAGGAGTAAACACTTGAAAATGAAGACAAATTTTACCATTTTAAAGATCTAAATACAGTACATTATAAAAAGTCACTAAATGTGTGATAAACCTCCAGAAGACTTTTGAGTTTTCTAACTCAGTAGCTATTTGAGTCAAATACCCTTGAGGAAGTACCTT
Source organism: Galeopterus variegatus (assembly GCF_000696425.1). Classification (NCBI taxonomy): domain Eukaryota; kingdom Metazoa; phylum Chordata; class Mammalia; order Dermoptera; family Cynocephalidae; genus Galeopterus; species Galeopterus variegatus. The sequence goes on along the minus strand of NW_007726298.1, from coordinate 657,515 downwards.
CACACTGGGGTTCAAATAGCTGAAATACAGAGGAAATGACAGGGTGGCAGACTAAATGCAGTCCTTTGTCATAAAACGCTGTTGGAACGCGTGTAGAAAACAGTGCCGAGGACCGAAAGGAACAGTGTAGAACCGTCACACAGGAGGGGGACGGGCCGCGCAGCTGGGGCAAAGCAGACATGCTCCCTTTTCAACTCCAAATTTTAGGATAATTTCAGATTTACAGAAAAAATTGCAGAACTAGTACAGAGTGTTCTCGCATCCCCTCGCCCCGATGTCAACGCTGACATAACCACAGTAAAACGACTGCAGCCAGGACATTAACATGGACGCAATACTATTAGCTAATCTCAGACTTTATCCGCCTGTCTCCAGTCCCTGCCCCTCCCAGGTCCTTCTTTCCCTGTCGGGATCCCATCCAGATCCCACACTGCATTTGGTCTTGGCGTCTCCTTAGACATCTTCCATCTGGGACAGTTCTTCAGTCTTTCTCTGTCTTTCCTAACCTTGACGTTTTTGAGGAATACTGAGCAGTTATTTTTTAGGATGTTTCTCGCTTTGGGTTTGTCCGATTTTTTTTCTGAGGAATAGACTGAGGTTGTGCATCTCTGGAGGTGATGTTGGGTCCTTCTCAGCTCCTTGTATCAGGGGTACGTGAGGTCTCACAACTGGCCATGCTAACCTCGATCTCCTGGGTAAGGGCCTGTCTGCCAGGTTTCTCCTGTAAAGCCACTAGTTTTCCTAATTAATAAGTATTTTGTGGGGAGTCACTTTGAGACTCTGCAAATATACAGTTCTGATCAAGGTATGTATGTACCCAGTGTGTCTTGTCTTATTTGCTGCTTTCCGTTTCCAAAATTGAATTTTAAAAAGATCTGTTTTCCTCTGTGTATTTAAAAAAAGGTATGCCATAGAACACGCACACACACACACACATACACACACACATGCACACACACACACAGCAGAGATCCAAATCCTTCAGAACATTTATTCTTAACAGTAAATGGCTTATTTATTAAAATAAAAATTTTGATGGAGAACTGTAACCAATCTCAAGGACTGAAGTAAAAAAAGAAATGGGTCTGGGCTAAGGTTGCAGTTACGATCTCACATGTGAAACTCACACATTGTGACCTGCATAAAATTACAACAGCCAAACCCTTGTTGCCAGAAGTGCGCCAGGTGCTTCAGGAGATCACCCATATGGGTGGTTTAAAGATAAAGATCAGACATTAAAATATAAAAGAATATTTATAATACTGTGTGATGAGGTGGGGGGAGTGACCATGAAAATATTTTGTACCATGTGTAATTATTCTGGTTAAATTGCATTAAGGTGTTTCCGAGCGTTACACTTAGAGATGAATTATAGTTTTCTTTTACAAAAAAAAAGTTCAAAATTTGTGGCTATCATTGAGAAAACAAATGGCTGTCAGAAGCATGCTTTGTGGCAGATATTTTTAAAATGACAATTGTCCGGAGCCATAGAGCCCGGCTATTGCCTAAGAGCCTGCCTGCCTGTCCGGAGCCAAAGAGCCCGCCCAGCTATTGCCTCGAGGCCTCAGAGCCTTGTTTGCTGTTATCTTCCGTCCTTCCCCCTCCTGTGCACTATGGGTGTAGGTAACTTTGCAACTTGCCATAGATAACGAGAATTTTCCATTTACCGGAACAACCCGCCCTGTGGTTTTCTCAGTAAACCATCTGCATACTTAATTATCTGCTGATTCCCTCCTGCTGTCTATATAAACTGTGACCTTCTGGCTAATAAACGAGACTTGATCAGAATACTGTCTTGTCTCAATTTCTCGTGTCTCTTGTTCCATCCCATTCCCACTCCCCCCTCCAGGGTCTGCGTTGAATATCCCGCAGGTCGGGACAGACAATAACACTGTTAATTTGTACCATCAAGATAAAGGTGAATTTTAAAAAAATAATGAATAAGAAAGTAACATCTTTTAGAAAAAACTGAAGAGGCCTTTTAGAAACTAGTGGGCTAAAATTTTTATCGTCACCAAAAATGATGTGTCACCTATTAAAATGCTCCTGTCTGCATACTTTAAAAAAATGAGGTATCATTTTCTATCTTATTTAATTACATTTCCAACAAATGTGGGTTGTAATCCCATTTATTAAAAAATATTAAAATGTAATGTCTTCTGATTAATTTGCAAGAACAACTATTTATATCAGGGAAGATGGAAATTTACTAGATGAGTTACAACAAAAAAATGTTCACTTGACTGGTAGATGAGACTGAAACAAGAGTAGCGGGATTCTCAGTCTGTTATTCATTACTGTCTGCACCTGCACTTCTTGGAGAGGGTCAGTGCTTTTTATAAGTTTGACAGCCATGAAAATCAAATACAGTCATGTGCTGCTTAAGGACGTTTTGGTTAATGATGGACCAAATGTATGATTATAATGGAGCTGGAATATCCTTATTGCCTAGTGACGTGGTGGCCTGTGCAACGTCATAATGCAAGCTGTCACTCATGTGTTTGTGGCGATGCTGGTGAAAACGAACCCCCTGTGCTGCGAGTCACATGCATGCACAGCACACACGATTACATACAGTTCATCATTCTTGATAACCACTACAAATATAACTGGTATCTGTACTTAATGGACTGTACTTTTTACTGTTACTTTAGGGTATATGTCTTCTACCTGTGTAAATTTAAAAAGCTTCCTGTAGCACACTGCACCCTGTTATGTGCGCTGGCAGCAACCCCTCATGCCTCAGTTTACCACGTGTCTTGATTGCATAATTTTCTCCTGTGCTTGATTTAATCTCATGTTGCTTTGTTCATCATGGTCCTAAGCATACGAACTCCCCTGCTGATGTTGCTGGTAAGAGGCCACGGGGCGTGATTGACCTGGAAATGAAATTAAGGGTGATTAAAGACTAGCAAGGTGGAAAACTAGCGATGGCTACTGCTCGTCAGTCAGGTGTGTCCCACTCCACCACAGCTACGACCTGGAGGAGCCAGAGCAAAGTGGTGGAAGCTGTTGAAGGATCTGCTTCACTGAAGACAATGAGACTAAAAAAGATTCGAGAAGGGCCTGTTGCAGCTACGGAGGAACTCCTAACAACCAGACCCAGAAGCATCTCGCCCTCAGCACCATGACGATCGTGCCCTAAGCAAAAACTCTGTGATGTTAAGAGAAGAAGCTGGGCCCGACTGCGATGGCGCATGTCCTGATGGCTCTGGAGGGTTTGAACGACCTGGGAGTCGTCGTTCATTACCTGCTGTCGACGTGCTCGGTGAGCCTGTGAGTGCTGAGGGCAGGGCAGTGGAGGAGTTTTTGGAAACTCAAGATGTGCTGATTGTGAAGGGAAATTACTTGCCAAAGAAAATCTTCAGCATGGGTGAAACCTCCCTACTCTGGAAAGGGATGTCTGAAAGGACTTACACCCATAAGGAGGCCAAGTCGATGCCGGGGTTCAAGGCTTTGAAAGGCAGGATAACAGTCTTATTTGGGGGCATTGCTGCAGGGTCCACATGGAGACCCTTTGTGTCCCGGCGCAGTGAGAGCCCCAGGGCCCTCCAGCCTGTCTGTCATCCACACGCGGCCAGTGCACCGCAGGAGTAGCGAGAAGCCAGGCAACCCAGCCCCTCTTCCAAACTGCCCCCAGGAGCCTCCGTGCCCACGAGGTGGAGATGAGCTGTTTGGAGAACACACCTTAACGCCTTTGCTCATTGTCGATAACGCTCCCGCACACCCTGCATTTACTGGTGATCTTCATCCCAATATCCGAGCGGTGTTTCTCCCACTGAACACCTTCTCTTTGATCCAACCAATGGATCAAGGAGTCGTAGCAGCTTTCAAGGCCCACTACCTGAGGAGGACCTTTGCCCAGGCCACCGCTGCAAGTGAGGAAGACACTGAGCGGACACTGATGCAGTTCTGCAAGGATCACAGCGTCTGCGACTGCATCAAGAGCCTTGCTTGGACGTGGGGTGATGTCACCAAGGAGGGTATGAATGGCATCTTGAAGAGGTTTCTCTTAAGAGATTTGCCCATGAATTCAAAGATTTGCTAAGGATGAGGAGGCTGCAAAAATCTGCAAGGTTGTGGTTGAGATGGTGAACAGCTTCAGCCTGGGCCGACACTGAGCCCCTGGACGTGGCTCCCGAGGACTTGTCTAAGGAGGAGTGTTGGAACTGGAACAGGAACGCGCAACTGAGAAGAAGAGAACAGGAAACTGCAGGAGAAGAGACAGAACCTCCAGGAAAATTCACAGTGAAGGGTTTAGCAGTAGCTTTTGCAGAACTCAACAAGCTCCTTAGAAAGTTTGAAAACATGAACCCAACACTGAAAGGATTAATACAGAGGAGTGTTCATGGTGCATTACCTGCTTACAGGGAAATCTGTGATGAAAAAAAAGAAATAAACCAAGCAACCCCCACGGGCATGTTTCTGAAAAGAGCGACACTTCCTCAAGGAGAGCCTCCATCAGGTCCGTCAGCAGGTGCTCCAGGGAAAGGCATTGCTGTCACAGGGGATGACAAGTGAGGTGCTGCCCTGAAGACCTTCCGGTGGGACAAGATGTGGGAATGGAAAGCAGTGACAGTGAGGTCCTGACCTGTGTCGGCCTCAGCTAGTGTGTGTGTTTGTGTCTTAGTTTCTAACGAAAAAGTTTAAAATTTTTAAATAGAAAAAAGTTTATAGAATAAGGATACAAAGACAGAAAATATTTTTGTATAGCTGTACACTATGTTTGTGTTTTAAGGTAAGTGTTATTACAAAATAGTCAAAAAGTTAAAAAAAATTAAAAGTTTATAAAGTAAAACAGTTATAGTTAAGCTAAGGTTAATTTATTATTGAAGAAGGAAAAAGACTAAATAAATCGAGTGTAGCCTAAGTGTGCAGTGCTTATAAGTCCACAGTGGTGTGCAGCGACGTCCTAGGCTTCACAGTCACTCGCCACCACTCACGACACAGCAGAGCAGCTCCCAGTCCTGGGAGCTCCATGCACGGTAAGTCCCCTCTGCCTTTTCTTTGTTTAGATACACAAATACCATCGTGTCACACTGCCGACAGTATTCATTACAGTAACCTGCTGTACGGCTTCATGTCTGGGGAGCCACAGGCTATGTCACATAGCCCAGGTCGTAGGTTATGCCATCTAGGTTTGTGTAGGCACACTGTATGATGCTCACACAACCACAAAACCACCTAATGACACATTTCTTAGAAGGTATCCCCTTCATGGGCCGGCCCGGTGGCGCACTGCTACAGTGCGCTGCTTGGGAGCATGGCGGCACTCCCGCCGAGGGTTCGGATCCCACATACAGACCGGTTCCCGCTCACTGGCTGAGCGAGGTGCGGCCACAACACCGAGGGTTGCGATCCCGTTGCCGGTCCCGGTCCAGTATGGGCGCGACACTGAGGGTTGCAATCCGTTGCCGGACACGAAAAAAGACAAAAAGGAAAAAAAAAAAAAGAAGGTATCCCCGTCATTAAGTGATGCAGCTTTGTACCGAAATCAATTGAACTTAGAATCAGACTTTTAAAGGCTGTATCAGAAAATGATAAACTAAGATTCTCAGCAACAGTGACGTGTGTTCAGTCACATCACTCTCCACAAAAAACATTATGACTATTTCACTATTTCAGTGAGCACAAAAAGATTTTTTTATGATAAATACAATAACAAAACTATTTGAGTATTAGTTGCTTAATCTTTAAATCCAACTCTAAATGCTTTTATTGTTGTATATGTTTTATAATATACATGATATGTTAGCATGGTGGTACGTATGTATAGTTTATCAATATGTATTTATGCACTGGGAGGATTTGCTCAAATATTTTTACCAATAAGAGTGTGAGATAAAAAATGTTTATAGACCACTGCTCTGAAGGTGCCAAACCGAATGCTGTCTGATTGCACGTCGCACTGAATATTTTACATGCGTTGTCTCATTTGATTCTCACAGTAATGAGAGGCGGGTACGATTCGAGAGGCAGTAGTTATGCCTGGTTTTAGTTCAGGAAACCTGAGACTGAGAGAAGTTAAGCAACAGACTTGTGGTTTGGAAGCAGCGAGGGGTCTGCGGGGACTGGAAACCAGATCTCGGGTCTCGGCTACTTCATCCTGACTCGGGATGGAAACTGTCCTCAAGGCCTCACGGTATGTCCTAAAGTGGGCTTTTCCCCTCAATAGGTCCTCATTCATCTTAAGGGAATATTTGTTAATGCCTTCAAGTGCTGGGTGTCCAACAGATGAAAGTCGAACTTGGGATTTGTACAAGCAGAAATTTTGCATGTGCACCAACAAATAAACAGTGCATAAGCAGTCTCACTGTCAGCCTTTCCCAAGACAGGCAAAGCCATTCATATTTGTAGTCACATATTAGTAGCTCATGCCTCATGTAGGATGACACTATTAACCTTGATTATTGCTCACACTTGCAGAGCACCTTCGCACATACTGACTTTCACATCTCAGAGAACCCTTAGATGGGGTGTTACTTTCACTCATTTTAAGGAAGAGGAAACCTAGGCATAGAGAAGCTAATTCATTTGCAATAAGCCACAGGAGTGAGAAAGCCCCAGGACAGGCCTCCCTGAGGGCTGTCTGCCTCTGAATCCCAGATCTGTCCTCTAGAGCCCCTGTGTCCTCCTAATCCAGGGTACAGCAGAAACCTGCAGCTATTTCTCCTGCTAGTCTGCACGGCCACTTTAGAGAATCTCCTTTGGGGTGTACTAAATTTGATTTCCAGGAATGCTCTTAGAAGGCAAGTATGCTTTGAAAGAGACAGTGGCTATTATCATCCGCTTATGCCTAAATTTACTTAACCTATTAGGTTGCTTTCCAAATGGTCAAATGAATGAAATTTCCCACCAGAGAAAATGGGACATAAGCCATGATGGATTTCCTGTGGGCAGAGGGGGGAAGTGGGCTTGGGACCCTTAGGGTGCTACAGGGATTTGCAGGGCACAGCTGGGATTTGCAGGACACACCCGGGATTTGCAGGACACTGCAGGTTTTTTCAGGACACTGCAGAGATTTGCAGGGCACTGCAGCTTTTTGCAGGACACTGCAGGGATTTGCAGGGCACAGCAGGGATTTGCAGGACACTGCAGAGATTTGCAGGACGAAGCAGGGATTTGCAGGGCACAGCAGGGTTTAAGGTTCAGAAGTTACTTTCAGTATTTACAACAATCAAATGAGGGAGAAAAAGAGGTGATTCTTTAGCCCCCATCTTACAGGTAATTAATTGAAGTTCAGAAGGGAAAATAATTTGACTTTCTCAAGGTCGCACTACTCCTAAGTGGTGCCTCCAAAACACATTCTGAGTGTACTTTTTATTTCTGTTGCTAATGCTTCATTTCAGCGGTTCTTACCAAGAGTGGTTCTGTTTCTCAGGGCTGTTTTAAACATCCCTGGGTTTATCTTTGGTTGTCTCAATGATTATGGTGCTACTGGTATCTAGTGGTCAGGGCCAGGGATGAGAGAGGGCAGGACTTCCCACACCGTAAGAATTGTCCAGTGCTTGCCCAGCTTCCAGTGACCAGCCCAACATTTGTGCAGAACGGTTTTACTACGTGCATGTATAATTTGAGTCTAGAATATGGAGCTATGGTAAAGGTCTGGAGATAGACAACCGCAGAGGGGCGCTCAGGGCCCATCCTGCTCCTGCGTTCAGAGCTGGGCTCCAGACCCTCCCTGTGAAATGGGGCCTGGCCTAGCACCCCAGGGGAAGTGAGTGCAGGTCCTGCTCCAGGTTCTCAGTGGTTCCTTTGGAATCCTCTGCTTTGGAAGTATTTGTTCTTTTCTTTAAAAAAAAAAAAACTTTATTGAAACATATTGATTGTACATATTTATGGAATACAGAGTTATATTTCAATACATGTATATGATGTGTGATGACCTAACCAGGGTAATTAACATATTTATCATTTCTTTATGATGTGAATGTTTAATTTCTTCTAGCCTTTTGATAACACGCAGTAAATCATTGTTAATTAGAGATTCCTGGGTTGACCGTATGCCGACAGAACTTTCTTCTATTCAGCTGTCACTTCGTATCCCTTAACCAGCCTCGCATTCCCCCTCCCCTGTAAGGGTTTGTTCTTTATCTCTCTGCCCATATGCAAAAGCTTCTACTAAAAAGACTCATGGCATCTTGAGAAGTTTTGTGCTGGGCTCCAATCCTGATTTTCCCACTTTCTTGTGTAATTTACTAAACTTCTCTGAGCTTTGGCGTCTTTATTTGTAAAATGGAGTAAAATACCTGCTTCATTTGGCCAACAGAAAGTTCAAGGAGATAATGCGTGTGTAAAGCACACGGACCTGTTTCCATTCGGTTCTGTTTCCTTCCCTTCCTCTCTTCCTCTCCCTTCTTTCAGATGCACAGGGATTTCAGTTTGCTTCCCATAACTTAACCCATATTTGAACAGGGAGGGTGTCCTTAGCATGGAGAACATCTTTCTTTCTGCAGCTGTCCTGGCTTAAAACAAACAAAAGTAAATGAGGACCCACCGTTCAGAGCACCTTGGGGCGTGGCCTGCTCTGCGGTCCTGACACAAGCACAGACGCTCTTGCTCGCGCACTTTCACACACAAGCCCAGCTCCGTCCAGGAAGGCGTGTGTGTGTGGCTCCGAAGCACAGTGAAGCCTCATCCAGCCCTGGGCAGCTGCCCCGTGGTGCCGAGCAGTGGCGTGTGCCTGGACCTGGAGGGGAGCCTGGGGCCCAGGGACCCGGCAGGAGAGAGGCAGGGGGCAGCCCAGCACTCCCGCAGACAGCCAGAGCTTTCCATCCGCCAGCCCGCGCTGGGCCCCCTGAACTGGCCCCCATTCTCTCCAGTCCTCTGCTGCTGAAGTCTGTCCGGAGCTGCAAACTCAGTCAGAGGATGACAGCCTGCTCCGGTCACAGATGTGTGAGTAGCTGTTACCTCGTTTGGCAATTTTGTCACTAAATGACCTCATTAACTCAGGCATTTGAGGCTGAACAAATAAAATTAGTGAATTTGGGGATTTCCAATTTGGTCTGCATTAGACCACGCATGACCAGGGAAAGTCATGCCAATAACAAGGCACACACTTGAGTTTTCACCACATAGAAAGTTGCTTTTAGGCAGAACTTAACGATGCTCTATCCGAGCACTGATTGTGTGCTGTTGTTCAGGCTGCAGAGAATTTGTCAAGTGAACATTACACAGCAGTGGCACCGGGGGTTGGAGGTGGTTAAAAGAAAGAAACAAAAGACAAGGTGCCATAAAATAAACAAAGCACTGGTGTAGCCTGGGAAAGTACCTGGTTTTCCACTTAGAAGTAACTCAAAAGTGTGGTCAAGAATCTACGTTGACTTTTCAAGACCTTTCCAGGAGAAGAACTTGAGGCTTGTGGTAAGCTTTTTCAAAATGACCAAGTCCTTGTTTCTCTTTCATCTCAAATCTTGCTATAATCACTGCAGGTCTTTGCCAGTTGTTTGCAACACAGGCTGCTTGACACGCGGCGGAGTGCTGCGCTGGAAGAATTTGTGGGCGGTGAGCAGCTATCACTGCCTAATTACACTCGAGCACACAGTGAGTCCGAGAGAACAGCCGAGAAGCTCTTAGAGCAGATGAGCAATTAAGAAGGGGGTGTGGTCTGGCCGGGCACATGAAGTGTCCTCTTACAAAATGAGTTCCAGAGAGGCTGAGAGAGGTCCAAGGTGCACCGATGTCTACTCACAAGGCCAGGACAGAAACTCCCGACTCGAGTCATGGTGGTGGAAGCTGGTGGCAGTCCACCAAAATCTGTTCTCCCCTTCTTTCCATGGTAGAGAGTTGTAACTGGTCACGTGACCCAGCACCCCTTGAGCCCGGTGCCGTCATGTGACTAAGCTCTTGCAGTTGGAGTGTGAAGAGGAGTGAGATGGGTCACTTCCAGATGTGCGGTTGCAGACATCTGGGTCTGTCGTGCTCCTCTGTGCTCTCTTGTCCCGTCCCACTGGCTGGAAACTAGCGTTGGCCATGCAGATGGTGACTATGGCCAGGGGAACAGCTGAGCAATGACTTGGAAGGAACTGGGGCTCCTTCATGTCCTCGGGGAGAAAAGTTGCTTTGCCATCCTGGACTGCTCACCTTGAGACTGTTCCACGAGAAAGTGACAGGTGTATAATCAAGTCCTTTTATTGTATGTAACAGCATAGATTTACCTTCACGAATGTAGGCGTGAGTGTCTGTTCTACTTACTTACTACTGAACATGGTACCTTAGATGTAACAAGAAAAGAAAGTCCTAATTAATTATCAAGAGTGTGCAGAATCAACACATTTGGATGCTCTCTAACCAAATACAAATAGGGACTTATTAAAAAAACACTAATATAGTCAAGGAATTGTTTGGTGCGCTGCCACTGACTTGAATTTAATCAGAAGAATAACTTTTCAATTCCTATGGCAGGAAATTTCACTAGACAAAGTTCATGATGAAGAAGACGGGTGACCTGGTTAGTCAGATGAAAAGGCATGCCTGCAATAGAATTCGCAGAAGTGCTGTCTCTTCTAGCACCATTTGGAATCAGATGTCACTGCCCACTTTCCAACAACTCTCCAGTGCCACAAAGTGAATGGAGTAAGGACAGTGTGGCCACTGCCTCTGCTAAAGAGGAACAAAATAGAGCAACAATTCTTCCACCACTAGTCAGCTGGAAATGCCTCACTAAAGTATCTTCCTGCAGGTTTAAAGATTTTAGCAAGTTTTGCTTCCAGGTAATGCTGAGTAAGCATCTAATTGGATCATCTCTCAAATAAGAACTATTAGTGACTGGAGAGTCACAAAAATGCAGACAGGTTATGCAGGGGAGCTGACATCTGGAGGGAGACATGGTGCTGGGTGTAGCTCCTGTTTCCATGGTTTCCACCTGAGTACAGGACCCAGACTGCTCTATCTGGGACAGCTTAAACCCTGTAGAAAACTGGCAACCTCTCTACCTTGAAGAACCAGAGGAAGAGCTTGGTACAACAGACTCTGGAAAGTATGGAGAAAATTCTGGAAAGGAGAGAGGCAGAGAGGAAGAGCCCTAAATTCTGTGTATAAACTCTGCCCAAATCCCTAGCATTTATGGAGCTGACTCCCAGCTACTCAGATAAGAATAAAAGAACTGAACTGAGATTTGAACAGATACCCAGGAGAGAGTTTGCAGTTTGCATCCAACAAGGTTAATTTCTTGTTAAAACATATAAAATCAACACTCTTCAGAGAAATATAACAGAATCCTGAGATTCCACAACAAAACATTCACAATGTCAAGGATACAATCCAAAATTACCGTATTTGAATGATACTCTTCCAGGGGCAATTTTGCCACCCTGGGAGATAATTGTCAATGTCTGCAGACATTTTTGATTGTCACAACTATGGAGTTACTAATGGTATCTAGTAGGTAGAGGCCAGGAATGCTGATAAACTTGCTACAATGAGCAGGACAACCCCCATAACAAAGAATTAACTCATCCAAAATGTCGGTAGAGTGGGTGTCTCTGAAGAAATGAAACCACAACCCATTCTCAAGAGGAAAGACAAACAATGAAGACTCGCCCTGAGATAACCTGGGTTCTGGGATTAGCAGACAAGTGTTTTAAAGCAGCCATTATAAATATGCTTAATGATGTGAAAGAAAATACTGTTATGATCAATTTTTTAAAGTCCCAGCAGAGAAGTACAAAATGCAAAGAAGCATCTAATGGAAATTCTGAAAAGAAAAGGATAATAAAAGATAATATCTGAAATAAAAAGCTCGCTGGACGGGATTAATGGCAGGGTAAAGATGACAGAAGAGACAGTGAACGTGAAGCCAGACTCGTAGAAATCATCCTATGCAAAGATCACAGAGAGAAAAAAGGACATAGAAATAAATAGACTGAGCCTCAGAGACCTGCGGGATGATATCAAAAGGTCTAAAATATCAGTAATTCACATCCAAGAAGTACAGAAAAAAACAGGTGCAGAAAAATAATTGAAAAGATAGTGGCTGAGTTTTATTCAAATTTGGTAAAAGCCGCACATGTATAGAGTTCAGAAACCAACAACCCCCAAACAAGATACATACGAAGAAAACCATGCCTAAACATCATAGTCAAACTGCCAAACACTAGACCCTATAGTGGAGCGGGCAGGGAACTGAAGCGTGCTGGGGACTCGATCTCTGGGGCTCCCTGTGGGTCCCTGTGGTCCGTGTGGAGCATTGTTCCTGGAATGCTATAGTGAAGCACTGTCTTGTCCAAGGTGTGACCACTTTTTGCTTGTTTGTTCTGCCACCCTACACAGAGGCATCAGAGCCCTGGAAAGGCAACTTGTTTTAATTAGTATTTCATGCAATTGGGAGAATTTAATGAGGTGGCTGGGACCTCCTAATCAATATACAAAAATTAATAACCTTCATTTGTACCAATGACAAACAGAAGATCTGATGGAATAAAAGACACCATTTATAACAACGACTACTTTAAAGTGTTGTGGGACACGGAAGATTAAACAAACAGAAAACCATAGAATGTTTGTGGGTAGGAATTCACCTCATCATAAGGCTGTCAATTCTCTGTAGTTCATTTACAAATTAAGCTTGATCCCATTTAAAATACCAGCAGTATTAAGGATTTTTAAAATAAGTCAAATAAATTATAAAGCTTATAAGATACATATATGCGAATTTTCCTTCCCTGGAAGGAAACAAGATCATTGGGAGACAGAGATTGGGATATTTATTTCATTGGCTTTTATTTTGATGCTTTTTCATTTTGAACTAAAGGAATGTATAATTTTTGAAAAAATAAAATTATTTAACATATTAGTTCAGAAAGATTTTAAACAACCAAGGAAACCGAGGAAAAATACTAAAAGATACAAATAATAAAGCTTTCCATATAGTAAAACATATTATAATGTGGTATTATTTATGGATAGACAGATGGAACCATCTGGGAATTCCACAAAACAGATACGATATCATTACATAATAAAGTGGCATTTCAAATCAGTGGGATAAGTGTGCAATCATCTAAAAGAAAAAGTTGGATTTCAAGTACCCACATTTAACAAAGTAAATTCTATAGGGACGGAACACTTAAAACAAGAGAAATGAAACCTTAAAAGTAATAGAAGAAAAATGTTAGAATTATCAAATCATCTCTGATTTGGAAAGACATTTTACCCTGACACAAAATCTGTAAGCCAGGAAAGAAAAGATTGATAAATTTGACCCCACCCCCCCAAATAAGGTATTATTGGGTGGCAGACATCATCATAAACAAAATTAAATGATAATCGATAAATTAAGAAAAATACATGTACCTCAAATTGGAGAAAAATGGCTAACATACCTAATACTAATTCCTAAAAAATCAATATTTAAAAAGGCTAAGTACTTAATAGAAAGGTGGAAAAAAAGTATGTGGAGATTTTAGACAAAAAGATACATAACCAGTTTTAGTGCTCAAACTCATATGTAGTAAGAATGCAAAACAAAACACCACTGAAATATGATTTCTTTTGCTTATCAGATTTATATTACGAATCAAGTTTTCTATCACGTTGTATTTGTAAAGGTGAGGAAGTAACAGACAATTTATACTTTGCTGCTGGGAGTACAAACAGGTCTCTATGGAGGGTCATTTGACGATATTTAACAAAATTTAATATGCATGAAGCTTTCAACCCAGCAATTCTAGATATTTATTCTACAGATAGACTCCTGCATGTGCAAAACACCTCCTGTGCAAGCATAGTGAGACAGCGTTGTTTGTGAAAGCAAACTAATGGCAAAAATTCAATGTCTGTTAGTGGGGCTGTTTAAACAGATGTTGGTACAGCCACACAATAAAATAAAATAAAACTATTTCAAAGAATGAGGAAGCTCTGTGTGTGCTGAAATGAAATAATTTCCAAGTGTAAATTAAACAAACAAAAAAACCCCAACAAAAATAATGTAAAGTAGTATGTTTAGCACACTCGTTTGTGTAAAGTGGATCGTAGGTGTGTATACACATATAAGTATATATGTGAATATATATCTCACGCAGATCGTGCATTACGTAACACTTGAATTGCCAAGAAACCGGGAAGAGCGCTCGTCCCTGGGTAGAAGAAATAAGTGCCCAAAGAGTAGAGGTGGGTGTCAGCGCCCATAGGAGGGCACTTTAAAAAGTTCTTGGAAAAATAGAATTAAAAGATAATACGAATATTTCCATGAACTTTTTGAAGTACCCTTGTATAATGTATTTTAAAAATGACAAAAAAAAAAAAGTAAAATAAAATAATCTAACATTGAAAAATGTCTTCTTTTAGCAGTTTTTACCGAGCAGCTCCATCGCTGACCCTGTGTGAGAGGTGGGGTAGGACAGCGGGCAAATCTGAGACTCAGACCGAAGCCTGAGCCCTGGCTGGGGGGTTCCACCGCACGGCAGGTGTCCAGTCCTGCACGGCATCGCGGCTCTGGGGACGAGGTCAGGAGAGGGGACGGGCCACGCCTGTCCTGCCCCATCCAGGCGTGGCGCTGGGAAGCACGGGGCTGGTGGGAGGTCCCTCCGTTGTCAAGAGCGTGGCCTCCCCTGGCCACACCGCTGTCCATGCAAGCTGGGGAAGCCTGGTGGCCATGTCTCTGCCCTGGAGGAGCTCAGGTGCTGGGGCCTGGGTGGAGAGGAGCCGTGCTTCTGACAGCAGGGCAGGATGGAAGGAAGCACCGGCCGCGTGGGCCAGGGGTTTGCCAACGTCCCTGACGTCACAGCAGCCTGGGGGTCCTGCTGACTCATGGGACACGTGCTGAGGAGACAGGCTTCCACTGTGGCCATCAAGTGCCAGTTCGCAGGGAACAAGAAAAGCCTTTTAACTGCACACAATGTCATCTGACTGTGATGATTCAGAAGGCACCTGGCGCCTCAGGGTCCCGCTGGAGACCGGTCATGGTTTTATGGGTGTGCTAATAAAGTCCAGGTAGCTGAAGACTGAGTGACAAGCATTTGCCAGGAAAGAGGCCTCCTTCAGCCTGCCCCTGACACCTGCAGTGGCTTCTGCTGGCCTCCCTGCTGACAGTGACTTCCTGTCCCAAGGCTGGACACTGCCACAGCCACGGCCCCCAGGTGAGCGGCTTCAGGCCATTCACCTGAAAGCGCTGGTCTGGGCTCCTGAGCTGGATGTGTGGGTGCGTTGTGTCCCAGAGCCCTGCTCCATGCAGAAGATACAGGCCTCAGACTGACCCTGACCTCAGGGCTCGGGCAAGTCCCACGCAGCCCGAGGGTACAGGTGGCCGCCATCAGCGCCAGTGCTTTCCCGAGGAGCTGCAGCTCTTTGATGGCATTTGTAAGGCACGCCTCACAGCTGGTGGTTAATTAGTGCAGTACTGAGCATGGCAGTGCTCTGAGGACTGAGCGACATAGAAACAGCACCCCATCCCAGCCTCTCTGCTCAGCTGGGAACTGGAACACTGCAGGAGTGATCAGCAAATTCATGCAGTGCTCCCCCGAACTCACTGGGTCCCCTCAACCATGCTTCGGTGCAGATGTAGGGTGTCCTCCACATTCTCTGGGGCCGTGACTGGGCCCGAGGTGGCCCTGCTCGCTGGATGCACTGGCCAGCTCAGAAGGCACACTGGCTCTGCACGTGCTGGGACTGCCCGTCCCTGGAGCCCTTCCCCGGGTGCCAATCGTGCTGGTGTGGGTGCTGGGGCCTTGGCAGGTGCAGGACTGCCAGCTCTTTGTCCCTCTCCTTTGACAGATGGAGTGGCCTCCTGAGCACAGTCCCGCATCCTGGGCTCTCCCCAGGCAGGGGCTGGGGTGTCCCTCCTGCTGCAGCCGCAGGCCAGCTCAGAGCCCCCCACAACCCTTCAGTGAGCACCGAGCCTGCAGGCTGACACCCCGGGGGCCTGCTGCGGTCACCACGCCCGGATCAGTCAAGACCCCCATGCCCGCGTCTTCCCCGTCCTGCTCCCTCTGTTCTGGTCCATTCTGCTGCTCTGTCCTGCTCGTGTCCCTCTGGGTGGAGGATCAGGTGGACGACTCAGAAGAGGCCTCTGCGACGCCATCTGGTCCCTATGACTGCCTTTCTCTGAGCAGGAACGCTTCACACATCTTTCCCTTTTTCTTTATTTTTACAGCTGTTTTAGTTTTACAGAGAAATGGATCAAAAGCTACGAGAAGTCCCCTCCCCCAAACACAGTTTCTCCAGTCACCGACTCGTTACCTTGCGTGGCACATTTGTGACAAGTGTGAGTCGATATGGATCTGTCACTGTGGTGTCAGTTCTACATCAGGGCTCCGGCTCTGTGCTGTACGGTTCTGTGTGTCCCCCACAGGGTCGTGCAGGAGAGCTGGGCTTGGTTTCCTCTTCTGGCTCTCACCTTCCCCTTCCTGGCGTTTGCTCAGTCCTCGGTGGCACAGTTCCCGTCCTGCAGACGAGGTTCCGCAGGGGCACATGTCACAGTCTTAGGGGAAATCCAGGGAGCAGATCAAGGGGCAGAACGGAACCCGAAGCAGGGCCAGGGCAGAGGTGGAGGTGGCAGTTGCTGTGGTGATGGGGGCAGGGTGGAGTCGGGGCTCAGGCCAGGCGTGACCTCCCCGAGGAGGAGGGGCGGCCTGGGGGAGCCTGGAGCAGCGTCAGGGGAAGTGGGAGGACAGCCAGGTGCCCGCACAGAGACAAGAGGGGACAGGGACTCCCGGAGGAAGGCAGGGGCAGGACCCACCCCACCAAGTGCCCCTCTGGGCAATATTACCCATAACTGTCTGGAGTTTCTTCTCGACTCTTGCTTTCCTTTGTTTCTAAACTTTCATGCCTCTGGAATCAAAGATTCATAGAACTGAGAAGGACCTTAGGGATCAACTGTTTCACAGGCGTGGAAACTGAGGCTCAGAGGAATCAAATGATTGCTCGGGTCACACAGCGTGGCAAGCTGGGGACTCACACGTGGCTCCTCCAGCTCGGCGAGGTGCATGCTTGTTCACAGTGCCACGCTGTCCTCTTGCTCGCACAGGAACAGCTGCACTGGGGGCTGGGTTCACTTTCTACTAAAGTGTGGAAAGAACCACAAATGTAGCAGCTTAAATCAGCAGCAGCATCTCCCAGTTCCTGTGTGTCCTGAGTCTGGACATGGCTAGCGGGTCCTCTGCTTAGGCTCTTCCAAGGCTGCACCCAAAGTGCCGGCTGGGCTGTGCTCTCACCTGGAGGCATGATTGGGGAAGAATCTACTCCCAAGTTCATGTGGGTTGTGGGTAGAATTCATTTCCCATGTCTGGGGGACTGAGGGGCCCAGCTTCCTGCTGGCTACTGGTTGGAGGCCCTCGGGTCCTGGAGGCTGCCCCCAGCTGGCCCTAACTGCATAGGCCTTCCAGTGTGGCCTCTTACCCCACCCAGCTCACAAGGAGGGTCTCTTGGGCAAGTCTGCTCTGGATGGAGGCTCACAGAATATAACAGAATCATGGAGGGACATGCTGTCCCCTCTGCCACATTCTAGGGGTTAGAAGCAAGTCACAGCTGACCCACCCAGGAGGTGGGGACCGTGGGATCACCTTAGGGTCTGTCCACCACAGGGACGAAGTTCTCAAATGACACACACACACCTGCAATCACTAAAGTGAAACAAGGCAGCAGAGTTGTTTGGTGAAACGTTTTTATTTTATTTTGTTGGACATGTGTTGTGTGCCAGGCACTGGACGTATAGCAGTGAGGAGAGAGGGACACCCCTGTCCTCGGGGCTCGAGTGACACTGGGCGCACACTAGATAAAGTGAAGCAGTCATGTCTCTGCCCTGGTTCCGCCACCCTTGCAGTTCCAACAGCACACGCAGGGGAGGTTGTAGTGGTGAGTTTGTGTGCCGGCTTGGCTGGGCCCAGATGTGTGGTCAAATGTTATTCCGAATGTTTCTGTGAGTACGTTTTTGGATGGATTAACATTCAAATCAGTGGACTTTGAGTAGAGAGAATTGCCCTGCCTAGTACAGGGGCCCTCATCCAGTTAGCAGGAGGCCTGAATGGAGCAGAACCAGACCAGCCCAAGCAGGAGCTTCCGCAGCAGGCAGCCTTCAGACACCAGCTGCAGCGCAGCGTCCTCCCAGTGTCCGCCACCAGCCACCTGCAGATTTTGGATTTGCCAGCCTCCAAAATCACCTGAGCCAATTCCTTAAAATAAATCTCTCTCCGTAGACACACATCCTATGTGTGTCCATGGCTCGTTCTTAAGGCACGTCATGCTAATTTACACAGCTTCATTTCATTCTTTATCACTGCACGTAGTATTCTGTTATGGAATGTCCCACAATTTATTATCCAGATCACTACGGATGCATGTTTTACTGCGCACAGTTTTTCACTGCTGCAAGCAGTGCTGGTGTGAGCATTCTTACCAAAGCTCCTGCTACGTGACAGGCGGAATCCCTCCAGGTATGCAACAAAGAGGGAACGTTCCGGACCATGAGATGCACATGCTCGCATCTACCAGACATTGCCTAATTCTTTCCAAAGTGGTTGTACCACTTCCACCTTCCCCAGAAGTGAATGAGAATCTTTTTTTTTTTTTTTTTGCTATATCCACATCTCTGCCAGCGTTTGATGTCACTGACTTAAGTACGGAACGCCAGCTCATTTGCTTTTACGTTTCCTTGATTACTAAAGAAGTTGGGACTTTCCTACATGTTTTAGGCCGTTTCTGTTTCCTTTTCTGTGACTTGTCTGACAGTGATTTTTGAGCATTTCTCTATTGTGTTATTTGTCTTGTTGATTTGTATGAATTCTCCACATATTCAGTTAATAATTAATCTTTGTCAGTTACGTGGGCTGCCAGCATCTTTTCCTACTTCCTGGCTTGTCTTTTTAATCTCTTGATGTTGTCTTTTGATGAACAGAAGTTCTTAATTTTAACACAGTTCAGCTTATCAATTTTTTTCATGATTGTGTGTCTCTTAAGATCCAACCCTATTCTGAGGTTACAGAGATAGTCTCTATGCCATCTTGTAAGAGCTTTATCGTGTTTTTTATTTCACATTTAAGTCCTTAATCCATGTGGAATTGACTTTTTTAAATATGGTGTGCAATAGGCATTTAATATAATTTTCCCCTATGTTTTGTGTAATGCCTCAGTACTGTTTATTTTTATTTTATTTTATTTATTTATTTATTTTTCCTTTTTTTCTTTTTTTTTCGTGACCGGCAACGGATCGCAACCCTCAGTGTCGCGCCCATGCCGGACCAGGACCGGCAACGGGATTGCAACCCTCGGTGTTGCACCCGCACCTCGCTCAGCCAGTGAGCGGGAACCGGTCTGTATGTGGGATCCGAACCCTCGGCGGGAGCACTGCCACGCTCCCAAGTGGCACACTGTAGCAGTGCACCACTGGGCTGGCCCCAATTTTCAATGAAAGTTTTTAATTCATTAATTAAATTTTTTTTATTGAAACATAGTTGATCGTACATATCTGTGGGGTACAGCATTGAATATCAGTACCTGTGTGCAATATGCGATGCTCAAATCAGGATAATTCATATACTTATCATTACACGATGTATTCACTTAGTACTGTTTATTACATAGTATTTATTTACTACTTGTTTACTTATGCATTTGCTATTTATTAAATGGGACACACCTGCTCTGACATAGATCTGGTTGCCGGGTAAGACTGGGCTTGGTTCTAGGCCCCTTTTTCCTGTTGCACAGTCGGCCTGCTCATCCTCACGCCCGCGCCCGTCTTCTGACTGCTCAGCTTTACAAGTTGCCTTGAGTCTTGGGAGGGCACGTCCCCCAACCTCGCTCTTCTTTAAAAGGAACTGGACTATCTTGGTCCTTTGTTTTTTCCTTATAAATTTGAGAATCAGCTTTTGAAATTCCATAAGGAAAAAAACCTCATTGTGATTTAAATGAAATTGTGCTGACTCTACAACAGGGTGTTTTTACTGTTAATGTTGTTTTCTTAAAGTAACCTTTTTACTCAAAATTTCAAGCTCCATGTAGAAAACTGGGAAACACTGAAACAAAGGGAAAAAAGAAAAATTACTAAATCACCTCAAATGCCACCGCCAGAGATAAGCAGTGACACTGTAATGTGTCTTTTTATCTTTATGCATATATAATATCTATTGGACAAACATACAGACACACAGCGTGAGCGTGTCACATCTGCGTTTACACGCTGCAGACCATACGGAGCCACCTCTAAGAAGCCCACTTCTCCACATTTACTGCCCTGGATTCAGGCCACGTCTAGTCTCCCTGGGCCAGGCCCTGTTCCTTATCTGCGTAGACACCTGCAGGACAGGAGGCACTGTGGGGACAGTAGTGGGGCCCCTCATGACGCCACCGCCCCCGTTCTCCTGAGGCCGTAGGAGGAGACGAGGAGACGTGAGACGAGGAGACGTGGGACGAGGAGGCCAGACCTGTGCGTCCCTGGTCCCTGCTGGGGCAGCGACTGGAAGCCCAACTCCAGTCCCGAGGAAGCGTGAAGGAATCAGAATCAACCGTTTTTGCCATATTGTCCCAGCTAAGTATGCCAAGGAATGATATTTGATAAAAACCTATGTTTAAATAAGTCAAAAATAGCTCTTTTGACAAGCGTAAAATGTAAACTCTAAGTGTTGAGAGCACGGTGTTTTCCAGCTTAACTGGAGACATTTTTCTCCCGTTCTGTGGGTGCCTCTGACTCTCTGCAGTGCCCTGCACACCTTCTGTGGGGGCTGGTGCACGCCGGGCGTCCAGCCTGGCACTGACGTGCACGGGTGCCGGCCCCGGTGGTGGGGCAGCAGATGACCCCGTGCTGAAGGGCCTGGTTCCGAGCAGGTGGAGGGTCCTGTGCAAGCCCCTCAGTGTCCCAGGGAAGTGGGAGTTGCCTGAGGTTCTGATTCTGATGTGGAATCACTGGTGACTCCTCCGGTCATCATCCCCGATTACCGACGGTTTGATATTGTGTTTTAAGGACCACATGCATTGTTTTCTCAACACTCTGTCAAATTGCTTCGCCTCCAACTGCCTTCTTTGGGGACGTTGAGTTCAGTGGGAGTCCCCAAAGGGACAGTACTGCTGCCCCCTGCTGGTGGAGGGAGGCACTGCCAAACCTCAGAGCATCGAGGCCAGGGCTCTCCCGTCCTGCGGGTACCGCGGTCCCAGGCTGTGCAGCTGTCCAGTGCAGAATCGGAGCCTTTCCCAAACACCTGAGATCTGGAATGGACACCACCTGGAGGAGTGATTCTAAAGCAGTGGGGGCATTGCTCCTAGTGCCAAGCGAGTTTCAAGCAGAATTTACATTTTCCCCACAGCTCACCAGGTATTAAATAGTAAAAGTTTTGCCTTGCCTGGATCCCTACATAGTAATTATTTCAAAGGTCTCCTTTTGTTCTGCATGGTGTATTTGTTTTTACTGGACTATGCTTTTGCTTACATGTACTGTGGTTGCCTTTGTAAGGAATCATTCAGGTTTATCTTATTTTTCTTCATCTTTTGTACCAATATTTAGTCATATGTTTGCTTTGTCAGTATGAATTTTATATAAAGTCATCTAATTTATTTCATATTGTGCCTTGCTTTTTATTTACTGGCATTTCCTGAAATACAATCCCCATATTTGCTCTTCTGTGGTATGTGAAGTACCTGTAAATTTACTAGTAAATATGTTAGGTTTAGTTGCAGCCTATGTAACAGTATTTACAAATACAACATATTTCTTTTTTGCTATGCAGTTTTCCATTTTTCTTTTTCAGGTTTAGTAAATTACCATACACCTAAAACTTATTATCTCAGCCAGATTTCAATATACGGTATAACTTTATTTATGCCTGTTAACTCTCATCTTGTCACTTGAAAATAGCTTTCAATACATAAATGTTAAAGGTTTTGTTTTTCACAGAATGTTCTCGGAGTGGGAGGCAGAGCATGCCTCAGATGCCAGTAGAAGTTTGGATTTGGGTGGGCCGGCTGGGTAGTTCACCTGCTGCCGCCCTGAGTGGGGTCGATGTGGGGAGATGACCTGCAGCTGCAGGATGGACTCGTTGATGAACTCTGCACATGGGAATCTTGAAGGACCACCTCTTTCTGAAGCAGTGAACGCTACAGTTAAACACTAACATTGAGAGGCCCTGCCTCCTACCTACCCTCCCATCCACCGAAGAAAACCCTTGGAAACCAGGGATTATCGTCTGCAAGAGTTTAGCTGTCTGACTATGAAACAGTCTCACAGTGGATAGGGAGGACAGGTTGCAACGTGACCCGAGACGGTGCAGGGCTGCCTGGGAGCCGGGCTCCTCTGCAGCACTGGGCTGCTGTGGGGACCGGCTTCCTGCCCAGTGCCCCTGTCTGGGGAAGCCTTGCCTGCACCGTCCCTGCTCCCAACGGCCCCCTTCCCATCCCTAGTGGACTGGCCATTCCACACCCTCTGCAAATCTGGAATAGGGTTTCTCTCTGCCTGTTCGTCTCAGCATGGGGCTGGAACTGTTCCGTGTAAAGCAGAGATGAGGGAAGCAGCGGAAGCCAGTCCGGAGAGAGGCAGAGGCCCCGCGAGTGCACAGGGAGGCAGGGGCTGGACACGGAGTCAGGGATCGCCGGGGGCTTCGTGGTTTCTGGTCGGAAGGGCTTCCTGGGCTACGGGTCATGAGACGGCCTCGTACTGAATGTCCCTGTTTCCTTTTCTCACTTCAGCTGGCCTGAGCTGGCTTCTGTTTCCTACAACCCAAGCGTGTGAATGAATACAGAAGGTAGTGCTCGGGCTGTCCATTGTCATAGGAAAAGTGCCTCGTGTGAGAAAACGGGTAGTTCAAACCTTCCCAGCTGCTGTTATTAGATCTCAAAGGTTAATTTTGTAACGGATGATCATTTCTTAAAATTTGAGAAGTTAAACACCAAACCTCTGGTGAATTGAATCCAATGTTCGTGCAGTGGTGTCACTGGGTGGGGAGTGGATCCTGGGACCTTGGGTTTTTTTTTTTTTTTTTTTTTTTGGCATTAAAGTAGCTGACGGGATACAGTCTCGTTCAGAAGATGGAGGTCTGTGTGGAGCCTGGCCCCCAGGTGAAGTGTCTGCACCTTCCGTGTGGGCAGCAGCCCCTCAGAAACACACACTCTGCACCCCCGTGGGGATTTAGCAAATGCTGGCCGTGGGGATGATCAACCCCCGTCTCAGTGGGTTAGTCTAATGCAGGTGGCATAGCTCATGACAATGGGTCTTGCACAAGGTCCAGGCCCCTGTCCATAATAACGAGGCATCTTCCACTTTCTGTCACCAACAAGGTGCCGGGGGGGTGTGAGTAGGGGGACTGGGGTCATTAGAAAACTTTCTTCCATAGACGGGGTGAGTTTACCGGAGGACACAGTGAAGTGTGTTGGGCGAGGGGCACACTGCCCTCCCCTGCAGCCCCTCTCTCCACCGACAGGAGGGGACAGTAGCGGGGGCATTGCAGGCGCACTCTTCACCCCATCACTGCTCCCCTGCCAGG
Organism: Galeopterus variegatus; assembly: GCF_000696425.1. Lineage (NCBI taxonomy): Eukaryota > Metazoa > Chordata > Mammalia > Dermoptera > Cynocephalidae > Galeopterus > Galeopterus variegatus. The sequence goes on along the minus strand of NW_007726298.1, from coordinate 634,113 downwards.
GAGAAGAGCCGACTGGGTTGGTCGGGGCTGGTAGTGACGGAGCCGTCCCACTGATGACAAGGCGGTCACTGCACCCGTGAAGTGGGAGGCTGGCCGGCTCGTGGGCTCCCTCCAACCCCCCACGGCACACACCGAGCACTCGGGGCTTGCTGCCCAGAGGGGCCTGTGCTTCCACCCACCGACTCCGAGTCCACTCCACATCACGTGCCCCATGCATCAGACCCAATACCAGGTGGGAGTGGGACAGAGGCCGCCATCCAGCCTCCATCCTGAGCCAAGAAGGCTGACCAGGAGACTTGCTTCTGTGGGATTGTATCAGTCAGGGTTCTCCAGAGAAACAGAACCGATAGGAGATGTAGATAAAGGGATTTATATAAGGACTTGGCTCACATGATTATGGGGGCTGGCAAGTCCAAAATCTGCAGAGCTGATGCCCAGTTTGGGTCTGCAGTCGGAAGCTGCCGTGGGGCCAGGAGGGGCAGGTGTCCGGTGTGAAGGCCACCAGGCGGGAGGACTCTCTCGTACCTGGGGAGGGTCAGCCTCTTGTCCTATTCAGCCCGTCAGCTGTCTGCATGAGGCCCACTGTATTAGTCTGTTTCTGTTGTTTATAACAGAATACCTGAAACTGGGTAATTTATAAGAGAACAAAATCTATTTCTTACAGTTTTGGAGGTTGGGAAGTCATGGACCAGGGAGTGCGTCTAGTGAGGGCCTTATTCTGGGTGGAAACTCTCTACAGGGTCCTGTGGTGACTGGGGTGTTACACGGTGACAGAGCAAGACAGCTGACCTGCTCACTCCCGCTCCTTATGAAGCCATCGGAACCTTGCTGTCACTCCATGATGGGTCAGTCCATTCAGCAGGGCACCGTCCTCACAATCTAATCACCTCTCAAACGCCCACTTTTCAAATACCATAACTGGATTTCCTGCCCTCTTAACACTGTTATGATGAGGGTCAAGTTTCCAATACAAGAATTTTGGGGGACACATTTGACCCATAGCCCGCACCCACGTTAGGGGGAACAATCTGCTTTTCTCAGCCTACCATTTATGTTTTAACCTCATCCCCAAACAGCCTCCCAGACACACCCAGAATAACGTTTTCCCAAATGTCTGGGCACCCTATGGCCCAGTCAGGTTGACACATAAAATTCACCTTCACTGGGGTCAGTATTAGTACCATCAGCGCTGTTCACCTTGGGTCAGAGGCCTCGAAGGGAGGCTCCTGTGGAGGCCACAGCAGCTGTGGGGTTGACCGAGTCTGAGCTGTCGAGGACTTGTCCCACCAAGCACCGGAGGCCCAGTGCGCCTCAGACGTGCTCCCCCCTGCTGCCAGGGCATAGCCCAACAAGTGACATGGGAACCATCTGGCACATCTGTCCACTCCAGCATGGGACCTTGAATCCCTCTCTACAGTCAGGTCTGCATTGCCCACCCGTGGAGTCTCCAAAGTGGTGGTGAGTAACGAGTGTGTGCGGAGCGTAGCTGTCACCACTGGCTCTCGTGGGCACCTGCGGGTGGGTGAAACGCAGCCGGGTGCAGGGACGTTTAATCAGGCTGGACCTCTTAATCAGGGCTTTGCACGGGTGTGGGTGCCACCCTGGGGACATGCCCTTGCTGTGCATGAGGCTCCCACTCCCTGCTCCGGTGGGTCCTGCTCACCCTCAGCCTTTTCCCTCCTTTAGGACCATCGTGGAGAAGGTGAGTGCCAGTTACTCGGCTCCCTCAAATCCCAGGGCTGTTTTCTTCTTTGATCCCCAAACTTCCAGACTGGTGGGACCCTCATATTTCTTGAGGAAGGCGTCTGGCTGGAGTTAAGGCGGATCACTGGAGAGATGTTTGGTCTGTGTATGAGTCGTCCTGAAAGTGAAGTTGAGAAATACCATTGGCATCCGTGTGCCTGGGAAGGGCTGGTGGAGATGGTGCCCACCCGTCCTCCTCTGGGTCCTCCTGGCACTGCCACTGCGCCAACCTGGGTTTTGGATGTTCAGTTTTGGGCTTCAATTTGCTGATGGCAAATTTGACCATGTAGTGTTTATTGATCAATCCATTTAAGGGGGTTGAGACCCCCCAAAATTGAGGCTAGTTTAGGACAGCCTCCTCCGACAGGCCACTGTGACTAGTGTGGATGGAGACTGATGTTGGCTGAACAACGTGATCCCCAGCAGCCGTGGGCACGAGCACTGTCTTCTCCATGTCAGGACTGGGGGCTGAGCCCTGGGTTGTGGGAACACTTTGCCCACGGCCACTGCATTGAGGGGTTGAGCTCAGCTCCACACGACCCCATCTGAGGCTGGAGCCCACGCTATTCCGCAAAAACACACGCAGGGAGGGGCGTCCAGAGATTCTCCCATGTCAGCCCCATGCCCGCGGCCTCCCAAGTGGGAGCTCCTGCTCCTACCACCATCCTGCCCCCCTCTCCTGGCGCTCCCAGGCCCCCCTTAGTCAAGTTTGGAGGGAGAGCTGACAGCCAGCAGGAACCAGCATTCCAGCGCCAAGCAGTCGTTCTCCTAAATGAACGTTTGTCCCTGCCAGAATCATCTCCATGTACTCAGCCTGTCAGACCCCACCAAGTGGAGGCCCAGTGTTTAGGGTCAGAGGCTGGCGGGTGGAGGCCCAGTGTTTAGGGTCTGAGGCTGTCGGGTGCAGGCCCAGTGTTTAGGGTCAGAGGCTGGCGGGCAGGCTCACGTTCACTGGAACAACAATGGCTCTGTCATCGGCTGCTTGTAGGAGCCTTGGCTGTCTGCGCACAGTAACTGATGGCTGCCTTGTGCTATGTCCCCTGCAGACAACTAGGGTTCAGTTTGCTGATGGGGAATTTGACGACGTGGGTTCATTGATTAACCCTGTGAAAGGGGATGGCTCCCGAGTCCCAAGGCCAGTCAAGCAAGTGGCGAGGGCGGAAGCAGCCGCACGGAGGCCGGGCTGATAGGCCTCCCCGCCTGCATCTCACAGCCTGCCCTCCCCTCCAAGGACAGTCCAACTAAAGTCCGTGCTGAAAAGTGTCAAATTTAGGTTGTGTGTACATGAGCACTCTTTTCTCCCTTCCCTTCTCTTCCCCCAGTCATGCTGCTGTGGCGTGATGGGCAGACGTGAGTTAGATGCACATGCAGGGACAGCTGCGACCGTGGGAGGCAGGGAGGCTGGGTGGCCAGAGCTGCGGTGCAGCCTCGGCTCGTCCGCTTGGCCTCAGCAGAGACACAGCCAGCCACGCGCTGGGATTGGCAGCGACCCACACAGCGAGCCTGAGGGCTCTGGGAAGACTCGCCTGGTGGCCTCTGTGTGTCCAGGTGCCACAAACCCTGAGCGTGCACCACCTGTGATGGGGTTGGGCACCCCTCTGTCCTCTTAGAAAATGCGAACGCCGTGGAAGGGTCACTCATGGAGCGACGCAGCTCTACGTGCGGACACGATAGGCGCCTCTTATCCCCAACAGAAGCTGCCCGGGCCAGTGAGCGCTGAGGGACGCAGGTCCAGGTTCTGTTTCTCTCCTTTTGGAACAGTCCTAAGCCAGGAAAGAGATGGTTATAGCCACAGCTGTTACAGCCACCTCCCCTGGTCCCGGCCGCCCAGGAAGGACTCTGGAGGGACAGTCCCCTCCTGCTCCTGGACTTTCCTGCATGGTCACTGCTCTTCCACCTGAGGATTTCACGGCCCCCTCTCCCCACTCCACAGAGGATTGCCAGCCTCAGGGAAAACAAAGAAAGAGTGGCTACCCCCCAAAATGACTGGGAGCCAGGTTCAGACACTCCCAGACTCTAAACTGCATGAGGGCAGAGGCCATGTCCATCAGGGGCGTTTTGTTGACCCGAGTCCTCAGAACAGTGGAGACACATAGCAGGCACTGAATGAACATTGAAGATCATGCCTGGTTTGGGGAAAATGGGGTCTCACACCCACCTGGGTGACACCTTCTCATCTGCATGCCATGGAAGTTTCCAGAAGCTAACCTCTGGTCAGCATCACAAAGCTCCTCAGGGGGGTACTTCAGAAAACATCAGGTTCGGGGCCGGCCCGGTGGCGCAATGGAGAGTGCGCCGCTTGGGAGTGTGGCGGCGCTCCTGCCGAGGGTTCAGATCCCACATACAGACCGGTTCCCGCTCACTGGCTGAGTGAGGTGCGGGCGCAGCACCGAGGGTTGCGATCCCGTTGCCGGTCAGTGAAAAAGACAAAAAGGAATAAAAAAAAAAAAAGAAAACATCAGGTTCCCCAAACCCTTGGATTTCCTTCTGCTGATTTCTTGAAGAGAATTGTTCAGGTTGAGACAGAGAATTATCAGGTTAATAGCTTATGACTAATTGCACAAATATATTTATACTTCAAACCAATTTGATGGTCAAATGTGAGTCTCACCCAACACCTCACTAAAAATTAAAACAAGTAGAAAACACACTTGTCTGAGGGTGACGAGCTTGAGATAGCCACAGCTCGCCACGCTGTCATTTCTCACTGTTGCCATCACCCTCGAAGCCACCAGCTTCGGGGAACATGGGTTTACCCAGCGAGGCTCACCTCTGGCCACGCTCCCACCACCCGCCCTTTGCTCCCGCCAGGTGCAGCTCCCTCTAAGTCCTGTGGCAGTGACGGTGGCTGGCTCTGTATTAGTCTGTTTCTGTGGTTTATAACAGAATACCTGAAACTGGGTAATTCATAAGGAAATAAAATTTAATTCTTACAGTTCGGTGGTTGGGAAGTCCAAAGTCGGGGCAGCACATCTGGTGAGGGCCTGCTGGTAGGCGGTGACTCTAAACAGCAATGCAGGGTGTCACGTGGCGAGTGGCTTGAGCAAGAGAGAACTAAGCTTCTCAGCTGTTCATCTTTTAAAGCCGTCAGAACCACGCCCACTCCTCCATGAACGGATCGATCCACTCACGAGGGCACCGTTCTCACAGTCTTAACACCCCGTCAAGGCCCCTCCTTTCAATGACCATAATAGGATTTCCCAGCCTCTTAACAGTTACCATGAGGATTAAGCTTCAATGCATTTTGGGGACATTCGATCCACAGCAGGTGCCGTGCCCAGTGTCTGCTGATGGTGGAGCATTTGTCCACAGGTCTGTGAAGAGCTGCAGGAACGTCCCAGCCACGCTGGGGATGAGTCCCATCCTCCATCAAGTCCCCCATTCTTCTTTCCACACTGTGCCTGGTCCTCCAACCAGTGGGGCTTTCTTCTCCTCACCATGTCCCATCTGCTACCATAGGGGTCTGTCTTCCTGGCCTCCCCTGATAAACTGTGGGCTGCGTGGCAGCGGGGCCGGGTGGCTGCTCCAGGTTCTGACTCTCCTGGGGTTCCTGCATGCACCAAAGGCGAGGTGTCCTCGACAGTATGAACACACGAATGGTTGCATGCATGAAGGAGTCATCCAACTTTTCTTCATACATTTATCACAAGTCAAAGGAGGGATTGCCTCCCACCCCCACCCCAAAATCCAAATTGCTCACCACTTGGGCCTGAAAGGCCTTGTGGGAGCAAAAATTTTGGGCAAGGAGGTGGAGCTAAAATAAAGGGAAGGGAATGGGCAGCCTCAGATCCTCCAGCCCCGAGCGGGGACCTTCACCTCCGTGGTCCTGTTTAAGTCTCACCACAGACCTAGGTGGGCTCGTGTGAGCTCACTCTGTGCACACCCGCGGGCCCTCGCTGTCTGTCCTCAGCGACTGCTCTGATGGGGCTGCCTCGTTCACCTGGGCAGTGCCGGGACATCTCAGCTTGTGACCGAACTCAGGTCCGGCTGCCCACTCCCTTGAGAAGGAAAGAAAAAAGGACTCAGAAGTCAAGTGGTTGGTGCTAGAAAAGCAGGTGTATTCAGCTGAAGGAGATGGCAGGCTGTCCCATCTCCAAGACTTAGATTTACTTAGACTTAGATTTTAAAGAGGGGGTTGAGGGGATGGAAAGTGGGAGGTGAAAAGCAGGAGAGCAGGGGACGTGAGCTGCGTGGGGTCCGTGTCTGTGGGCAGGTGCAAGGTCTCGCCAAGGCCTCCTCTGCTTTCTGTTCCCATCTTTGCTGTTATCTCAGGACCCTGCAAGATTTTGGTTTGCTCTGGTTGACTTGGCTGGTGCCCAAGGTCAGCTTCCAGCCATGTGGCCTTGGTCACTTCTCAAAACTCTGTAAGTCTCAAAGAAAGAAGTGCTAGCTTTGCAAAGTGCTGCTGAGCTGCTCAGCCTTGTTTTCCCACTTAGCGAGCAAGATAAGAAAGTCGGGGGATGGGAAGCTAGAGTGGAGAGAAGAAAACTGTCCTTTTTAACGCCACCGCCCCCACAGCCCGGGTGGTTTTAGGTCCCACCCACATGGCTTCAGTCCTGCTCACTCCAACTACTTGTCCCACTCTCATGGCTGTGCCCAGCATGCCCCACAGGAGTAGCTGTTCAGTGGTCAGGACTCCAGGCTCCTGTGTCCAAAACCCGGTCCCCCCACTTAGCACAGTGTGACCTTGAACGTGTTACTGAAGCTCCTTTCTGTCTCTGAAATGTCTGTGATCATGGAAACCACTTCCTATGGTCAATGAAGGATTGAGTTAAGGTGACACCACCTTAGAACGCTGCCTGCCCGTAAGAGCACCCAAGAAATAGTGGCCGTGGGTGTTCCCGTTTCCCAGATGAGGAAACTGAGGCTCTGGGAGGTTCAGAGACTTACCCACGGCCACACAGCTGGTGAGCGGCAGCCAGAGGAGCTAACACCTGACGCTGTCTTCCCATCCTTACCACAAGGTCAGGCAGACCCCAAAGTTCTCACCCACGCTTGCTGGTGAACAGTCCCACCGACGTGGCTCTGACTCAGCCCCGGCCCCGACCCAGGTGCACGACTCGCAGCAGCGGCGCAGGGCTGGTGGCACAGATGATGGTGGCGCGGACGATGGCAGCGCTCCCACTGCAGGCGCCAGCACGCAAGGCGCAGGCCAGCCGGGACCCTCAGGAGGCTTAGACCAGGAGCTGGGCTGGATTGCCTGGACCCCACATTGTTTCAGGATGAATGCATTATTCTGGAATGTTCTCCTAAGGTCACAGAGACAAAACGGGAAGGGGGGGGTTTCTCTTTATATCTCTTTATATTTTTCTGTTTCCCAAACTTCATGACGTCACTCACTGTACTGTGTTTGAACAGCATCCCCCAAATTCACGTCTGCCCTGAACCTCAGAATGCAACTTGATTTGGAAATAGTCTTTGCAGATGTAATTGGTTAAGATGAGGTCATAGTGGACTAGGGTGGGCCCTACATCCGATGGCTGGTGTCATCGTAAGGAGAGGAGAGGACACACAGGGACACATAGGAAAGAAGGCCTGTGACCCGGAGGCAGAGGTTAGGGCCATGCGCCTGTACCTACAAGCCAAGGATTGCGGCCAGCACCAGAAGTTGGGAGAGACAAGGGATGGTCCTCCCCAGCACCATCAGAGGGACCTGCCTGCTGACACCTTGATCTCGGTCCAGCCCCCAGAACTGAGAGAGCACAGGTTTCTGCTGTCAGCCGCCCGCTCTACGCACTCTGTCACAGCTGACACAGCACCCAGCCCACCACACACAGGGAGCTGAGGGCTGGTGGCACTTCTGGTCCAGGGTGGGATGTGGACCCACGAGGGAAGAGAGAAAACGAGGTTGCTGGGGGTGTGACGCCCGACGTCCCGCAGGCCTGTCCTTCCCCATCCCAGTGGGGACAGCCTGCACGGCTTCTCCTGCTGCAGTTCCAAGCACGGCCTGGCCCGACGCGCTGTCTGTCCTTGCAGAGCAGCGCCCTCCATCTTCTCACCTCTGCCCTTTCTGGGTGGGGACCTTGCTGTCTGCCCCCGGGCCCCTGAGCCCTCCGGTTACTGTCCCGCTCCCCGGCTCATCCATGTCCCCTCTCCCATGTGACCGCAGAGCTGAGTCATTTGTCAAACCCTGCAACACCAGACAGTTCTGTTTCTTTCACAGAAACGTTAAGCCAATCAAGTTTGCAGGGGCCGCAGCTGACCCACCGACAGACACACGTGGCTTAGGGACAACTCAACTCACTGCAGCAGAATCCGTCCACCCGGACGCAGGTTCTCTGCGTCCCAAGCTACAGCAAAGGACCGAGGTGGCACGAGGACGTGGACAAACACAGCACTCAGACCCCGTGAGCTCGGACAACGGGCCACCGGCCCGGTGTGTCCGGTGCATCTTCAGGGCCCGGCCGCCACCCACCCCCACCAGGTCCTGCCCTGGATAAAGCACCCAGCAGTGACAGGCTGAGCCGATGAGCGAGCAGCTCCCGAACTGCATGTGGCACGTGCCTGCGAATAGGGCCCCTGCTTTCCTCACTTCAGTGGGTCCCCTTGTGTGCCCCTCACCTTCCTATAGCCCACGATGGGCCTGTCACGAATCCGGCTCTGAGCCCCTGCTATGCCATCTGCCCGCTCCGCTGGATGCTACGTCCAGCCTCAGCCCTGCTCCTCCCGGCCTGGGTAGCAGCGTCCCCCGGGAGGGTCTCACTTCCCCGCGGTCTCCGGTCCCAGCCAGATACCACAAGGGGCCTCTGGAGACCCTGCCCTTCTTGTCCACAGGATGGGACCAGGGTGGCCACCTCAGCCACAGCCAGTGCCTTTCAGGGCTCAGCAGGGCCTGGAGAGGAACCCAGGTGGGGACAGCCGACGCCAGGCCTCCCAGCAAGGCAGAGGGAGGGGGACGGAGGGTCCTGAGGAAAGAGGGAGGGGAGGTGGCCGCCATTCCCACAGCTGAAGAGTGACGGGGCTTCAGCCTCCCAGAAGGGGCTGTTCTCCCCTGGGGATTCCTCATCTTCTTGACTAAGCCAACCAGAACTTGTCTCTGTCTGTGGCTTGAGTGACAGGGACAGAAAATAGCCCCTGAGGGGCCACAGCTTGCTCCTCCCGTTCCCAGCCTGCAAGAAAGTCTGGTGTGGGTGACAGGACCTGCCCCTCCCTGCCTCCCAGCAAGGTGACATGGCAGAAGGGCCCACAGGGAAAATATGGAAGGCTCTAGAGGGGACAGGTGATGGCAGGGGTCAGGAGGCCACTGAGCTTGGGGACGAGGGTGTGGAAGGACAGAGAGCTGTTCTGTCTGAGAGGGCGTCGGCAGGGGACGGGCAGGAAGGGGTCTGCGGGCTTTGTGGTGGTGGAGAAGCAGCTCCAGCCTGGCGTTCTCTGGAGAGACCCCGTAAAGACACTGTCCCTCCTGGCTGCTGCTGTTACTGCCACGAAGGTGACCGTGTGTGGAGTGGAGTTGGCCGCCTTGTGTGGGTCACGTCTGCAACGTGGAAAAGCCCATAGTTGCTGCGTGTTATGGCTCCAGCTGTGTCTCCCAAAAGATATGCTGAAATCCTAACCCCTGGTACCTGTGCGTGTGACATTATTTGGAAACAGGGTTTTTGCAGATGTGAGCAAGATTGGATAGGGTCATTAGAGTGGGCCCCAATCCAGCATGTGTGGGAACACAGAGCCACACAGGAGAGCGGCGTGTGAAGATGGGGGGACACGGGCGCGACACTTCTCCAAGCCTGGGAAGGCCGAGGAGCTGGGACGAGGCCAGGACGATTCTACGCAGGGTCTCTGAGGGAGCGCAGCCCACACCTTGACCTTGGACTTCCCAACCTCCAGAGCTGCGAGCCGAGGCTTCCTGCTGTTTTCAGTCACCCTGTCCATGGTGCTCTGCTAGGGCGGCCCTGGGGAACCGGTTCAGCTCTAGACACTGTACTGCAGAAGAAACCTTCTCAAGACGCATGAGGACGGGGCCATCCAGCTGGGCTGGGGGCAGGAGAAGCACCTGCTGGCCCAGGATGGGGAGCGAGGAGCCTGCGTCCCCTACCAGGCAGCTGCCCTTCCTCTCCAGCACCAATGTGGCACAGGCTGCCACGCTGGCTCCAGATGGCTGGCGGGTACAAGATCCCCTCTCGCTGTCCCCAGCCTGCCTGCAGGCTCGTTCCCTCCCCAGCAGGCCGGGCCCGTGTGGCCCTCTGAGTCCTGACTTTCTCTCTTTCCTCTGGCTCAGAGGGTCTCACGCCAGCTGTTGGTTGGGCGCAGAAGCTGGGCACCCAGCTCGGCCTCCACACACATCCTTCCAATTATTCCTACCTTATACCTGAAACAGGCGTTTTTGTTTTTGTTTGGTTTGAAGCTCAAAAGCTTGGGTGTGACAAAATGCCCTGGTGGGGATGGAGGGCGCTTTCACTGTGGCTTAAATGTGGGAAGGAAGGCGTGGAGCAGGAGGACGCAGGAGAGACGAACCACCTCGGACACTGGTTGACCTGCGCCCCTGCCCCAAGAAGCTTCGCATCCGTGAGCAGGAGCCAGAACAACACCCAGGGCTGAGACACCTGCTGGAGGAAGACTTAGGGGTCTGTGAACGCTCCATGTTCCACAGGGCTCCTGGGCCGGCTCTGGGAGGAGTAGCCGTCCTTCCTGCCTGCCAGCCCCCCGGTGTCCAGACATGAGACCCCACCCTGTAGCCGCCGCCTGCCTGTCCTGCTGACAGTCTGTGGTACAGGCCCCATCCCGGAATGCCCAGGGCGATAGGGTGTGGGGGACTCTGCTTAACCCAAGCCGTGTAGGGGTCTGTCAAGAGGAGCAGGGGGCCCCTCTTGAGAGGACACTCAGACCAGCAGGGGAAGCCACAACTGTCAAGGACAGTTCCAGGCAGCAGGCCAGGGTGGGAGGGGAAGGTGACTGAGGCCAACACGGTGACACTTCTCCATGGATCACAGCAGAGGCCCCTGGGTGAGGAGACAGTAAGCCAGGCCCATCTCCATGGATCACACTCCTGAGGATATTTTATTGGCACAAACCTCAAAAGCATTTAAAAAACATTCCACATGGTAACGTTACACACACGTGAGATAATCCTACCTCATGTCTGGAGAATCGGTGTAGCCTGAAGTGGGTTTTTTTGGCAAAATGAGAAATAATAGATGCAAAGCTATTCCCTTTTAACAAATACTTATTTTTGCTCTGCTTTTGGTTAAGGATTTTGAATTGCTTTTGATGAAGAATCCAAGAACTGAGATATATATTTTTTTTAAAGTAAGATTACTTAAAGGTGAATTTTCATCTTGGGTGCAAGTGCAAACAACATAGCTCCAGCAATCTCATGCCTTAGGTCCACGCACCATGTGGAAAATGTGCCTCAAGGTTACCTTCTATTTCATAGTCAGTTTTAAGCATTTTTCCAGAAACATCTATAACCTAAGTTAGAACCATGACAGCTCCATTATTTTCTTAGTCTCATGATAAAGAACATGGAATAGTAATTTTGAGGAAAAAGACACTTGTTCCAAATTACAGCTCCTCCATGGTGGATCAAAAGCTTATTAGGACATTTTCCTTTAAAAACAAGGTAATTCGAGATAATGGTGCTGCCACTCAACCAACCATTGTCACGACTGCAGGCTCTGGAAACTCTCTGGGCTGGTGAAGATGTGTCTTCACACCAGGCTATACAGTAATCGCTTTTGTGTGTGTGTGTGTCTTGTGTATCTATATGTGTATTGTGTGTATATATTGTGTATTATGTGTCTTGTGTTGTGGAGTGTGTGTTGCGTGTGGGGTATTTATACGTGTGTGGTGTGTGTCTTGCGCATCTATGTGTGTTTTGTGTGTTGTGTGTCTTACATGTGTTTGTATGTTGGGGGGTGTAGTGGATTGAATTTATGTCCCCAAAACTCACTGAAGCTTGAATTATGCCCCCCAAGTTTTATGTATTAGATACTTAGCCCCCACTGTGACTGTTAAGAGGGTGGGAAATCCTATTATGGTAATTGAAAGGTGGGACCTTGAAGAGGTGATTGGATTGTAGGACCGTGCAGTATGAATGGATTAAAAATGGTCGTCAGGGGTGTGGTTCTGAGGGCTTTAAAAGAAGAGGAGAGTCTGACTCTCTTTCTCTGCTGCTCTCTCTGCTTCCACCATCTTGCAATGTGAGACCCCTGGGTCACTGTCACCACCACCAGATGGACTTTGGACTTCCCAGCCTCAGAACTGTAAGCAGTAAATTTCATTCTCTTTATAAATCACCCAATTCCAAGTATTTTGTTGTAAACAACAAGAACAGACTAATACATGTGGTATGTGTTGTGTGTGGTGTTGTATTTGTGTGAATTGTTTGGGTCTTGTGTATCGATGCGTGTGTTGTGTGTGCTGCATGTGTGTGTTTTCATGTCATGTATTGTGTATGTTGTGTGTGTAGGATGTGTGTTGTGTGTGAGTCTTGTGCATCTGAGTGTCATATGTGTATGTTTGTGTGCTATGCACCTGTTGTGTGTCTTACCTGTATCTTGCGTGGTGAGTGTGTGTGTGTGTGTGTGTGTGCATGCACGATCTTAATGCAGGTTAGGGTATCAGGTACAAAGTGACGTGGGCAGAGGGTGCCTTTAGACAGTGCAGGCAGGAATCGACTCCACAAACCATGCCAACATTTGCACTGAGCACTGCCCTTCCTCCTCAGGGAGATGTTGTTTAATTTACTCATTGTTGAGCAAAAAGGCAGAAACCGAGGACTTTTAATCATCATAAAAGACATGCTGTCTATGGCAAACGAGCCAGTAAACAAACCCTAATAGCAGTGCGGGTCACAGTGTGTCAGCGCTCCACAGCCTCACCGGGGAGAGGAGCCTCGGCGGGGTGTGAGGCAGTGGAGACACCCTCCCTTCGCCCGGGTCCACTTGATGTGGAGTTGCATGTGACACGATAATCCACCCGGAGCTGCACTTCCACGCTCTTCAGATGACAGCTGTGCTGTTAGAGTGGTGGCTCCTGGCGCAGCTGCCCGCGGGTCTCACCCAGGAGCTGTTGAGGAGGTCTGACACTCAGCCGGCACCCCGTACCGCTTGAACCAGAATCACCGGGTTTAAAAGCATACATGCTTTTTAAAGCTTCCAGGTGTTTCCAACGTGTGGCAAATCTGAGATCTAGTGTCCTGCCTTGCTACTTGAATTGTGGCTCTTGGATTTGTAGTACCAGTGCTGCCTGGGAGCGGGTTAGCAATGCAGACTCTCAGGGGTGCCCAGGCCTGCTGCATCAGAACCTGCATTTTAACATGACGCTCAGGTGATTGGTGTGCACACTAAGTTCAAAAAGCTTAGAGGTAGAGTCTTTGCACCCACATGGTACCGGAGAGGCCAAATTTGTGGAATCAGTTTTTGTGACCAGAACAGTCTCAAACCGCGTGGAAGAAAACCCTCTGAATCACCAGCTCAGCCGCAGAGAGCTCTTGCTAATCCATAGGTCCTCAGACTGGGCACCCAACATACTCCTGGCAGACACATAGTGTTTTCCAGGGGCTCACAGGCATGGAGAGCTGTAGGGGAACTCTACCTGAGGGCACCTCTCCTCTGCCACTCCCGCTTCACATTTGAGCTACTGCCACCATTCAAAAGGCGGTCCCATCTCCCACCCACCACAAATCTCTGTGGTGCTTTGTTTTGGGTTTAAAACACCTGCTATTTTTGCAGATGGCAAACAGGGAGGTTACAATAAAAACTAATGAAACCAGTTATGTGTAGAGGTGGGCGAGAATGGGATGGAAGGGATGGGGATAGCTTTTCATATAGCTTTGAATTTTGGAATTGTGGTGAATAATTTATATGTTCAAGAAAATAAAATTAGATAATCAAGGAGGTGGAAATTCTGTAAATTGAATACCACAAGAAACAAATAAACCTTACTGTGATGTAAATGAATGATACAGTCACAGCGAAGAGAAAAAAGAACTAACCTGAGGAACTTCCGAGCGCAGTACTTCACTGCACACGCTCAGCTTGCAGGGACAGGAGCTGCAAGCAAACCCGAGGTCCCCCAGCAGGATTGTGCCACGGCACGGTGTGGCGATTCCGAAACGACCGTGGGTCTGCTGCGGAACTGAGCAGGTGAGCACCGTATCGACTGTGTTGTAAGCCAGCATTCTCGCGGGAGAAGGCAAGGGCGGCCGTGAGTCACAATGACAGCCCAGCAGCAATGAGCACGCCGTGCATGCAGACGTGATGTCTAAATGCCATCCCATGCTGAAAGGAATGTGGCTCCTTGGAGAAATGAGTGATTCCAGGGAAGGGACAAGAGAAGTGTAAGATAAGCCTGGAACGCCTCGGGCCAGAAAGTAAGAAAGTGTTCAAAGACGAAAGGGGCAGGTCCAAGGGCATAGCGGCAGCTCACAGGGGCTTTCTACTGGCCAAGCTGGGACAATTAGCCACATTAAAATGAGTAATAGCTGTCATGGGTCACAAGCCATTAAATAAAATAAGAGCCCATGAGTCCACCCTGGAAAGGAAGAAAGATGGGAGGGAGGGAGGGAGGGACGGAGCAGGACCCTTACTCACAGCCGAAGACTGACCGACAGATGGACGGACTCAGAAGGACTGAGCATCAGGAGCATCAGCACTTCGCAAACACCATGTTAATACTTAACTCAGACAAGAATTATTAACAGATACTGAAACTACTCCGAAAATGTGGTGAGGAACAATCTCTTTATGCAGTCTCAAAGTGACCCCTCCACAGACACGAATTGTTTATTAATTATAAAGGGAAAATAGTATCTCCATAGTGGAAAAAGTTGGCAAATGTCAACTTAACCAAGTGATCAAAGTTAAGCTCCCCAGTTGTAAGCAAATCGACATCAGGGGACTTCTGATAGTGATGCTCTGAGAAGAACACAGCGTCACTTATGGGATACTCCAGCCAGAAAACACAGAACTTGAGTCCAGTCATGAGGAAATGTCAGACAAACCCAAATTAAAGAATGTGCTGCAGAGTAACTGGTCTGTACTCAAGAAGCACCAGTGTCATGAAGGACAGACACAGGCTGAAGGACATTCCACAGGTTACAGTGACTAAAACAAACCACCCACAAACTACAACATGTAATTCTTTTCAAAATTGCTACAAAGAGCGTTATTGGGACAACTGGTGAAATTTGGATCTGGACCTTAAGAGTGTATCAGGTAATAGTTTTATTATCAATGTTAAACTTTGTGATTTTGACAATTATACTAGGGTTATGTAAAAGAAGGTCCGAATTTAGGGATGAATTATGTCTGCAACTCACTCTCCAATGATTCAGAGGACAGAGAGATAAATAGATAAAAGAGAAACTCTTGGATAGTGACCCTCGAGACAGTAAGAGAGTCCGTCGCTCCCGTGAGAGGACACCCTGAACTCCCTGCTGTGGACTGAATGGTGTCCCCCAGAGTTCCAGGTATTAGAAACTTACCTCCCACTGTGACAGTGTGACAGGGTGGGAAATCCTCTTCTGGTAATTGAAAGGTGGGGCCTTGAAGCAGTGATTAGATTGTGAGGACCATGCCCTAGTGAGTGGATGAATCCACTTCATGGTTTGATGGTGGCCATGGGCGTGATTCTATGGCTTTAAAAGGAGAGCACGTGAGAACCTCTCTCTCGGTGTCCTGCCATTCTCGCCATGGGACACCCTGCATTGCTGAGTGAGTTGTCACTAAGAACAAGGCCCTCATCGGAAGAGTCCCTGGACTTTGGACATCCCAGCGTCTGAAACTGTGAGGAATAAAGACTGTTCCTTCACAGATTGCTCAGTTTTAGGTATTTCTGTCATCAGCAACAGGAACAGACTAATATACTCCCATAAGGAAAACTGAATGTACAAGCACCATATTTATTCAACCCACAAACTATGGCAGGATCTGTGTTCCCTGTGTCTCCTGTCCGCCTCCCGTCTGTCTGTGTCCTATCATCTATCCGTCTCCACATCTCTCGTCTGTCTGTATATCACGTTATCTATCGATTCATCCATCTCGGATCTATCCTCTCATCATCTGTCATCTATCTGTCATCTGGCTCCTGTCTGCCTCCTACCATCTATCAACTCCCATCTGTCATTGATCTGTCTCCTACCTACCTATCCTCTGTCTATCTGACCACCTATCCAC